>NC_064631.1:575868686-576168686 GCF_023864275.1 Schistocerca cancellata
ATTCTTAGGTGTCCATCGTGATGAGACTTTAAACTAAAATAAGCAGATTTCGTAGCTCCTAAAACAACTTAGTTCAGCCACATTTGCACAAAGAATCATTGCAAAACTTAGGGAGAGTTTTCATTCAGTAATGTCATATGGAATGATATATTGTGGTAACTCATCTTTAAGAAAGAAAGTGTTCATTGCTCAAAAATGCGTTGTAAGAATAATACGTAGTGCTCACCCACGGTCATCTTGTAGACGTCTATTTAAGGAGTTGGGCACTTCGATTGCTGCTTCACAGTATATATATTTGTTCATGAATTTGGTAGTAAATAATCGACTACAGTTCAAAAGGAACAATGATGTACGTAATTACAATGCCAGAAGGAAAAATGACATTCATTACTCCACATGAAGGTTATCTCTAGCACAAAAAAGGGGTGCACAATGCTGCAACTAAAATTTTAATCATTTACTCAGTGATATAAGACGCCTGACAGACAGGAAAGTAAAATTTGAAAACAAATTAAAAAGTTTCTGCTTGACAACTCCTTCTATTCCGTAGAAAAATTTCTATTATTGTTATGAGTAAAAGGTAGTGGAGATATATATATATCTTTGATCTTGAAGAAATTATGGAGATAGTCAAGCAGTTCAAAAATAACAAAGCACCAGGGGAAGATGGGATTATTGCTGAGTTCTGGAACTAAACGATCCTATACTTATGCAGAAATTACACCATATA
Source organism: Schistocerca cancellata (assembly GCF_023864275.1). Lineage (NCBI taxonomy): Eukaryota > Metazoa > Arthropoda > Insecta > Orthoptera > Acrididae > Schistocerca > Schistocerca cancellata. The sequence continues at coordinate 575,869,417 of NC_064631.1, forward strand.
ATGTCAGACACTATATATATATATATATATATATATATATATATATATATATATATATAGTGAAATATAATTAGAAAAGAAAAACGGGGATATGACAACAACAGACTCTCTGAAATCCAGCAGGATTTCATCAAAAATAATACAAGAAATTTTTATAAGACTTTCAGAGAAAACTTACAGGGATACCAAGCGCCTAGCTTGTGCTTCAAGAAACCCGATGGCTCTTTGGAAACCAACACGAAAAATAACTGCAAAATCTTAGCCCAATATTTCAGTTCCCTCCTCAACTGCGAACCACCCCAAGAAAAACTTGTCTTCTCTTCTCCAGTATTCACACACCCAGACTCACATGCCCCGAATCTTGAAGAAATTATGGAGATAGTCAAGCAGTTCAAAAATAACAAAGCACCAGGGGAAGATGGGATTATTGCTGAGTTCTGGAACTAAACGATCCTATACTTATGCAGAAATTACACCATATAATGTCAGACATATGACATATAACGGAGCAGATACCAGAGGACTGGAAATGCGCTCTAATTCACCCGCTACACAAAAAGGGCGACAAGACAGACATGAACAATTACAAAGGAATTTCCCTCCTCCCAATCGCTTACAAAATCCTTTCCAAAGCGCTTTTAAACAGGATAGAATCCCAAGCAGATACACTAATTGGTGACTACCAGGCCGGATTCAGAAAAGGACGCTCATGTGCGGAACAGATCTGGTGCTTAAAGACAATATTACAAATGAGGAAACGCAGAAACACAGTAGTTACATTCATCGACTTCAGGAAAGCATATGATTCAGTGGACCGTGGAACCCTGTTTAAAATCATGGAAGAATTTGGGATCGACCGAAAGACACGAAAAATCACAGAACAGACACTTACAGGAACAACGGCCAAAGTGAAATTCATGGGCGAAGTATCAGAACCCTTCGAAATCAAATCTGGAGTCCGACAGGGGGACGGACTATCCCCAACCCTTTTCAATATTGTTCTAGAAAAGATAATCAGGGAATGGGAACCTCGCGTAAAGGGTATCCAAATTGGTATCAAGAAAGAGAATCGAATTAGTCAAGTGCCTTGCTTTCGCTGACGATATTGCAATTATCACCAATAACAGAACAGAAGCGATTCACGCAGTGGAAAAACTACATGAAATTTCACAAAAAACCGGACTACAGATATCTTATGAAAAAACCCAATATATGGAAAGGCAGCCAGAAAATAAATCCCCTTTAATAACAAAAAATGGTTCAAATGGCTCTGAGCACTATGGGACTTAACATCTATGGTCATCAGTCCCCTAGAACTTAGAACTACTTAAACCTAACTAACCTAAGGACATCACACACATCCATGCCCGAGGCAGGATTCGAACTTGCGACCGTAGCGCTTTAATAACAAAATATGGTAAAATTGCACAAGTCTGCCATTTTAAATACCTCGGTGCAACTATACAGTCCTCAGGATTAAACCGAATTGCCAATGAACAAAGAATCACCAAGCTCCAGAAGGCCTACAAGCTAACATGGACGCATTACAACAAGAAGTGCATTCCGACAGACGCAAAATTAAGGCACTATGCAACAGTGATTCTTCCAGAAGCAATCTATGCAGCTGAAACAATGGTGATTGATGGTCATTCAGAAATTAAGGAAATAGAAAAGCAGGAAAGAAAAATTCTCAGGAAGATTTACGGTCCAATCAACAAAAATGGCATTTGGATGAAGAGACCACAAAACGAACTCTATAGAAAGATCAACATAGTAACAGATGAAATCAGAAAGCGCCGAGCCAAATTTTATACACACATCTACACGATGGAAGACTCCAGAACAGCAAAGAAATTATTCAATATTATAACAAGGAGTAAATGTGGCACAGAATGGCTGAAAGAAGTCCATAGGGATCTACAGCAGATCAACATAAAAAATCGCACCGAGTGCCGGCATAAAATCACAAGTGTGAAGATTGGGAAAAGAACATCACGTCAGCCTGGTAAAAAATGGACAGAGGAACGGAAGAAGGAGCATTCTGAGAGGATGAGGAGGTTTTGGGGAGCAAAGAAGAAAAACATCCGAAGATGAAATTATGAATTCAAGTTCAATCGCTCTCCTAAAGGGGAACAATCGTTATAATAATAATAATAATAATAATAATATATACAGCGTGACTGTAATATGACTTGCTCCGCATCGTTACGATTTATCGTGCAAAATGATCTATCGAACATGCAACTAGCTAAGCTTCGTCTCCCAGCAACTTAACTACCACTTAATCCTCTTGTCCGAAACGCGACTGAAACCACTTACAGGTAAGTGTATCCTGTGCATCCGCTCATCTTCCAGGACATACATTTCTTAGAGCAGACAGGTCAAACAGGCCCAGTGGGTGTGTCGGCGGGTATATGCGAACTGATCTCAAACCAAAAGTCTTAAGTGCAAACCTACTGAAGAAAGACAAGCTAAATTCATGTCCACTGAAATAAGTGTACAGAGTCGGAAGTGTTTAACTGGTGTTGTCTACAAGCAACCAAAAATCAGCTCAGTGACTTCCTTTCAGTCGGAAGACATTCAGCTCATTGTCAATACCAATAACTCATCGTAATGAGAGATATGAACATAGACTTGTTGAAATAAAATCCCTCCGCAATAAACCTAAGAAGATTATTTAGTTGTAATAACACGAACAATCTGCCATTACAACCTACAAACCGTAAAGGGCATAGTTACACTTTTATAGACGTAAAGGCAACGAAAAAGACTGACAAAGTAAGAGATATAGGTCAAACTTCGGCTAAAGGCCCTTCAACGAACGACGTGATATCCCTGGGCTACTCTGAGCAGACCCCCAAGCGCAAATCGTGTTACATAACTTGTAGAAACATTAAACATATTGATCGTCACGCTCTAACAGCTGCTTGTAGGGAAACCTCATTGCATCACTGTAGTAGAGAGCCTACAGTCGATGGCAAAATCGATGTACTTGCCAATAAAGCTTCTGTTGTGTACGAGAAACACGTGCAATATGTGCAAGGAAACCTCCTGCTCCATGGTTGACAGCCAAATTACGTCAAATGATGAACTACAGGGATGCCGCCCAAAGACGTCTCAAGGCAGATCGGAAATTCGAGCGTTACATAGATACACAAAAGCTACGGATGAGGGTAAAGCAATGCGTTTGCAGTGCCAAAATCAGGCACATTCGTTCCGTTGTACGCAGGGATTCGACACCCGCGACTCTGCGGAACACTCTCCGTAGCTTGAGTGTCGGAGAGGCAAAATCAGAAACCGCTTTTCAGGCCTCAGGTGACGAAATGAATGAATTCTTCTAAACACCTTTCAACGCCGTTGCGGTAAAGAACTACACCCCAAATTGTAGGCGGTGTTCAAAAGCTCCGCAGTGCCGTATGATTGTTAGCCGCGCGTGCCGTATGCCGCAGTGAAATACAAGTTATTAATTTAATGAATATTCATTTTTACCTACAAATTTTCACATTAAATGTTGAAAATGTCCCCCCTGTTGTTGAATACACAATTCAATTCGTCTAATCATGTTTCCTAACACAAGCTGTAACATTTCTTCTGTAACAGAAGCAGTGAATGTGGATAGTGCAGTTTTCATTTCATCAATGGATTTTGGACGGTTTTTATAGACAGTTGCTTTCGATGCACCCCAGAAGAAAAAGTCAGGTGGTGTTAGGTCAGACGATCGTGGAGGCCGAAGTCCCTGTGAAATTATGCGATCACCTAAAATATCAGCAAACAGTGACATTGAAACTCGAGCTGTATGCGCGGTTGCACCATCTTGTTGAAAATAACCGTTCAGTATTTCACTTAACACAAGTTCTCCTACGAATGGGCACAGAATATCACTGCAGTATCGTTGTGCGTTTATCGTTTCGTTGAAAAATATGGGACCCACAATCCGACGTCTAGTAATGACAATCCGAACTCCTATTTTCACAGAATGAAGTGATTCCTCATGAATACACAATGGATTTGCAGTACTCCACATAAGAGAATTTTGCGAGTTCATGTACCTGGATAAATGAAACCAACCACGCCTCATCACTGGAAAACGTTTCAATAAGAATATCCCTTCCATTTTGTTGAATGAAATTTTTGAACCATTGACAATAATGCAGTCTCTTGCCATGATCAGTATTTTTCAGTTCTTGCACGACTGTCACTTTGTATGTGAAAAGTTCTAATTTTATCCTTACAGTTGTGTGGGCCGTTCCGACACTGACATCGATTTCCTGGGTAAGTTTTCTTACTGACTTGTTAGGACTAATGCATATTTTGTCGGAAATATTGAGTAGTTTATCCTCAGACAAAACGTTAGGACGACCACTTCTCGGTGCATCTGGCACTGAACCCGCACTTCGAAATTTGTTAATCAAATCTCGCACAATATCGCGATATGGGAGTGTTCTCTCCGGGAAAACTGAATTAAATGTTTGACGAACTGAAACTGTGTATTTACCACCAGCTTTGAACACTTGTTCAACTAAAAACACACGTTCTTCAATGGTTAGAATTTTAACAGTGGTAAAAACGAAACAAACGAACAAAGGAACTAAACTTAAACGTTCACGTCAACACGTAACGACACACACCAACGATACTACTGACGCTGGCTGAGATAAACGAAACAGTGGATGTTGGGAGAGTTCAATTGAGGGGAAATAACCCAGGCAGCCGAACAATCATACGGCACGCGCAGCTAACAATCATACGGCACTGCGGAGAGACTTTTTGAACACACCGTATAACTAACCACGACTCTTTCCATATAAAACCCAAGACTATCTGCGAGAGCTTACTACCTACGTTAACTGACTGCATTACGGAGGGGGCTGTAGAAGAGGGCATGAAATAAGCAGAAGGAATCACTCGTGATACCAACAGTGTTGTATCACCTGTCCAGCTAGTACAATGATTGTGATTAGGCAGTTAAAGGAAATGAGGTACGATGGTCGCGTAAGCCACACATTTCTGTAATCAGTGATAAGCGACTATTGACGCTGCGCAAAGAGCGATTCCACTGGGCATTGGATGGCTGGAAATGAGTGATGAATCACGCTACTCGGTGTGCAAAAATTTGGGTTTGGTGAATGTGTGTGGAACGTTACCTTGTCTACTGATCAATTAATAATGTTAAGAATAATATTTACATGGAAATTTGCTGGCGCCGCACAAGAGACGCAACCAGTGAGTTCGCTTGGGGCCGTGTGTCTCAGCTAATTTAAGCACAGTGATGCACACTCCAGTCAGGCTTATGACTTTCCTACACACGAAAACTCTGTAACATTTAATATTGGATTATTAGATGTTAGTTCTTCAAGCCTTAAAGTTATTTACCTCTTGCTTCTCCGAAGTATTACAGATAACGGTTAACACAGATAGACCAGGTGAAATAGGGAATGAAGCTGACTTCGTACTATAAGAATTAATGTATTTCACATCATTATTGAACTAAACAGAAATCTACGTCCTCTATCATGGACGTGAAATGACAATCAGTACAAGATCGATAAAAAATCTGATAGTGTTTTTTACAAACATAAGAAAATAAGAATTTTTCCCGAGGGCATGCAGCTTTACTGTATGGTTAAATAATGATGGCGTCCTCTTGGGTAAAATATTCCGGAGGTAAAATAGTCCCCCATTCGGATCTCCGGGCGGGGACTACTCAGGAGGACATCGTTATCAGGAGAAAGGAAACTGGCGTTCTACGGATCGGAGCGTGGAATGTGAGATCCCTTAATCGAGCAGGTAGGTTAGAAAATTTAAAAAGGGAAATGGATAGGTTACAGTTAGATATAGTAGGAATTAGTGAAGTTCGGTGGCAGGAGGAACAAGACTTTTGGTCAGGCGAATATAGGGTTATAAATACAAAATCAGTTAGTGGTAATGCAGGAGTCGGTTTAATAATGAATAAAAAAATAGGAGTGCGGGTAAACTACTACACACACCATAGTGAACGCTTTTTTGTGGCCAAGATAGACACGAAGCCCACGCCTACTACAGTAGTACAAGTTTCTATGCCAACTAGCTCTGCAGATGATGAAGAAATTGAAGAAATGTATGATGAAATAAAAGAAATTATTCACATAGTGAAGGGAGACGAAAATTTAATAGTCATGGGTGACTGGAATTCGAGTGTAGGAAAAGGGACAGAAGGAAACGTAGTAGGTCAATATGGAATGGGGGTGAGGAATGAAAGAGGAAGCCACCTGGTAGAATTTTGCACAGAGCACAACTTAATCATAGCTAACACTTGGTTCAAGAATCATAAAAGAAGGTTGTGTACATGGAAGAAGGCTGGAGATACTGACAGGTTTCAGATAGATTATATAATGGTAAGACAGAGATTTAGGAACCAGGTTTTAAATTGTAAGACATTTCCAGGGGCACATGTGGATTCTGACCACAATCCATTGGTTATGACTTGTAGATTAAAACGGAAGAAACTGCAAAAAGGCGGGAATTTAAGGAGATGGGACCTGGATAAACTGACTAAGCCAGAGGTTGTACAGAGTTTCAGGGAGAGCATAAGGGAACAATTGACAGGAATGGGGGAAAGAAATACAGTAGAAGAAGAATGGGTAGCTTTGAGAGATGAAGTAGTGAAGTCAGCAGAGGGTCAAGTAGGTAAAAAGACGATGGCTAGTAGAAATCCTTGGGTAACAGAAGAAATATTGAATTTAATTGATGAAGGGAGAAAATATAAAAATGCAGTAAATGAAGTAGGCTAAAAGGAATACAAACGTCTCAAAAATGAGATTGACAGGAAGTGCAAAACGGCTAAGCAGGGATGGCTAGAGGACAAATGTAAGGATGTAGAGGCTTACCTCACTAGGGGTAAGATAGATACTGCCTACAGGAAAATTAAAGAGACCTTTGGAGGAAAGAGAACCACTTGTATGAATATCAAGAGCTCAGATGGAAACACAGTTCTAAGCAAAGAAGGGAAAGCAGAAAGGTGGAATGAGTATATAGAGGGTCTATACAAGGGTGATGTTCTTGAGAACAATATTATGGAAATGGAAGAGGATGTAGATGAAGATGAAATGGAAAATACGATACTGCGTGAAGAGTTTGATAAAGCAATGAAAGACCTGAGTCGAAACAAGGCCCCGGGAGTAGACAACATTCCATCAGAACTACTGACGGCCTTGGGAGAGCCAGTCCTGACAATACTCTACCATCTGGTGAGCAAGATGTATGAGACAGGCGAAATACCCTCAGACTTCAACAAGAATATAATAATTCAAATTCCAAAGAAAGCAGGTGTTGTCAGATGCGAAAATTACCGAACTATCAGTTTAATAAGTCACGGTTTGAAATTACTGACGCGAATTCTTTACAGACGAATGGAAAAACTGGTAGAAGGCGACCTCGGGGAAGATCAGTTTGGATTCCGTAGAAATATTGGAACATGTGAGGCAATACTGACTCTACGACTTATGTTAGAAGCTAGATTAAGGAAAGGCAAACCTACGTTTCTAGCATTTGTAGACTTAGAGAAAGATTTGACAATGTTGACTGGAATACTCTCTTTCAAATTCTGAAGGTGGCAGGGGTAAAATACAGGGAGCGAAAGGCTATTTACAATTTGTACAGAAAGCAGATGGCAGTTATGAGAGTCGAGGGACATGAAAGGGAAGCAGTGGTTGGGAAGGGAGTGAGACAGGGTTGTAGCCTCTCCCCGATGTTATTCAATCTGTATATTGAGCAAGCAGTGAAGGTAACAAAAGAAAAATTCGGAGTGGTATTAAAATCCATGGAGAAGAGATTAAAACTTTGAGGTTCGCCGATGACATTGTAATTCTGCCAGAGACAGCAAAGGACTTAGAAGAGCAGTTGAACGGAATGGATAGTGTCTTGAAAGGAGGATATAAGATGAACATCAACAAAAGCAAAACGAGGATAATGGAATGTAGTCGAATTAAGTCGGGTGATGCTGAGGGAATTAGATTAGGAAATGAGACACTTAAAGTAGTAAAGGAGTTTTGCTATTTGGGGAGCAAAATAACTGATGATGGTCGAAGTAGAGAGGATATGAAATGTAGACTGGCAATCGTAAGGAAAGCGTTTCTGAAGAAGATAAATTTGTTAACATCGAGTATAGATTTAAGTGTCAGGAAGTCGTTTCTGAAAGTATTTGTATGGAGTGTAGCCATGTATGGAAGTGAAACATGGACGATAAATAGTTTGGACAAGAAGAGAATAGAAGCTTTCGAAATGTGGTGCTACAGAAGAATGCTGAAGATTCGATGGGTAGATCATATAACTAATGAGGAGGTATTGAATAGGTTTGGGGAGAAGAGAAGTTTGTGGCACAACTTGACTAGAAGAACGGATCGGTTGGTAGGACATGTTCTGAGGCATCAAGGGATCACCAATTTAGTACTGAAGGGCAGCGTGGAGGGTAAAAATCGTAGAGGGAGACCAAGAGATGAATACACTAAACAGATCAGAAGGATGTAGATTGCAGTAGGTACTGGGAGATGAAGAAGCTTGCACAGGATAGAGTAGCATGGAGAGCTGCATCAAACCAGTCTCAGGACTGAAGACCACAACAACAACAACAACAAGAAAATTGATGTTTTTCATCTTTTCTCGCTAGTCGACAGGCTTGATTGCTGTGAGTATACAGCGTTTTAATCTTTGCCGCAACAACTTGGCCGAATTAATGGATAAAAATAGACAGAAAACGTAAAACGTATAACCATATAGGTAAACCAAGATAAATTCCAATACAACTGCCCCCTACGGTATATTGGCGTGGTACACGATTACTGGACGACAGTATACAGTAGCAGTGCTCTTTCTACATACAATCATAACACATTAACCCGTAACTGGTACACCTATAAATTGTAACACATAAGGTACATCTGGGTCCTCGGGACCCACCCAAGTTTTGAGTATATTTTGGTAAAAAAAACACATTTAAATGAAATTTAAATATGAAACTTTTATTAATGTTTTGTTACTAATGTTTTAAAACCACATTCCTCATTTATGGTCATACCTTAAAGATGTTACAAAAAAGGACAATAAACTGCATAAAATACGAAATGTGAAAAATATACTTTTGGAAAGTCCTGCACCTCAGTTACAAATAGTAAGATAGACAACTGAAACTTCACGTTTAAACACAAAATGTACTATGCTTCACAACAGTAAGCCAGAAGAAAAGTTCAAAATCAATATAAAAATTTCTGCAGGCACAACTTTTGGATAAATTTTAGTACATTTCTCAGCTAAATGACTATGTGATCTTTGAAAATAGCAGAAATTATGACAAAATATTAGGTTTCAATTATACAGCATCTTCACCAGTCCATTTCAGTTATTTCATTCATCCAGACTACCGAAACAGTTTGGACATAAAGCAGTGGAACATTCCAAACATAATGGTGTTCGACATCTGGCACACGCCCGGGATGCTTTCCTGTCTTTTTTAGATGGGCACACTGAGCATCTTTTCCTCTTCGATTTAGTAGCACCAGCTTCACTGTGAACCTGGGATGTTCCTGATGCCTTGGAGGGGGTCATGCCTAGAATATCACAAATGGAATTTCGGATATCTTTTCTCAAAAATGGAGAATCCAATCTTCTTTTCATACAATCACTTATGAGTTGTGTACCTAGTTCAATGAGGAATTCTCTGCGTGTCACATCATCAGTATCTTCTTTCCCATGGTACAAAACAAAAGCATTTACACCTGCTATATCTAGCATAGTGTAGAAGACTGCCATAGGCCACCGCCTTGTTCTTCTAGAAGTCGTGTAATTATGCGTCTTTTCGTCAAGTGCGTCAACTCCACCTTTTGTTTTATTGTAGTCATGGATTATTTCAGGCTTATTTTCCACCATACATTCTCCATGGTGCATTGTCGATATCAGGTTGACAACCTTGTTCTTTTTGGGGACGTGTGAAAGTATTGTTACAGAACCAGAGTATCCGTAGATTGAAGAAGACACATTTCTGCCCTTTGCTGTTGAAAAGCTTGGTGGTAGCTCAGCCTTGTTCTTTCTCATGGTGCCAATATAAGTCAAATTACAGTTCGACAACTCATTGACCAACTCCACACTTGAGAACCAGTTGTCCCCTGTCACATTTCTGTTACTTCCCTTGATTGGTTCAACCAACCGCATGACAACAGCTGTTGGTAAGAGGACACGGCGCGGGATGGCTACAGCTGATTTTCCCGAATATATCTCTGCATTCAAACAGTAGTGCATTTTGGCATCAGCTAGAATAAATATTTTTATACCGTATTTCCGTGGCTTGGATGGAATGTACATCCTAAATGGACATCTACCACGGAATCCTACAAGCATTTCGTCAACAGTGACGTACTCTCCGACTGAATAGTTTTCTTGACAAGCTTCTATCAATGAATTGAAGAGCCAAGAGATGTGGTACAGTTTATCTGTGAGTTTCCTTGCGTCACGGGTTGCTGCATCATCAAAACGAAGGCAACGTAATAAAAACAGCAAACGTTTCAAGGGCATAGTTGCCCTAAAAATTGGTCTACCAGTGCCGTTTGTAGCATATAAACCATTCAGATCTTCGTTGTTTGACTTGAAGGCTCCCCACAAATAACAAAGACCTATGACAGCTTTTATTTCAGTACTGTCTGTTAGATTTGAAAAAGAATTCTTTTTTGACTCAGGTGGCAATGACATAATCTTTTCATTGGTTCTGAGTACTACCTCTGCAATCATTTCTTTGCTGAAAAGTAGTTCCCAAAATGCTAGAGGGGTCTTTTCTGTTACCTGTCTAGCTGCATTACGTATGCCAGGAAAGTGAATTGGAGCAATGATGTTGGTTTGAGAGGTTCTTCCACGTATGCTGGGTGTTGTTGACCACTTGAATCTGTTTCTTCCATAGATATAATTAGTTCCAGATTGTTCGTTGTTACTGTCTCCATCATCACTTTCATCACTTCCAGTTTCATGTTCACTAATTTCATAGTCACTGTCGCTTCCACTTATGTCTTCAATATCACTGTCCAATGGTTCGTTCAGATTATCTGTAGTATCTTCCTCGCTCATTTTTCTGAAGCACTACACCGTAAATCCAAGATACCGGAAATAATGCCACGAAAAGAAAACTTTCACTAACGGTACACCTGGGTCCACGGGACCCGATCACCTTTATAGAAACAAAACTAACAAAGAAACGCCTGCAACAATGTTGTGGGCTGGTAGCCAGTTGATTGTTAGGAGAGTACAGGGAGAGGGAAGTCAGTGCTACCACACACATCACGGAGCTGGAAAAAAGAAATTTCGCTCGGGTCCCTGGGACCCAGGTGTACCAGTTACGGGTTAAAATTTATTCCCACTTAAAACTTAAGTTGTATCTTTGGCCTGACATGGGTTTAAAATACATTTATTGATGACCAATCTTATTTTAATGTGTACTCTAGACGTGCCAGCTCTCTCTTTTAGAGTTTTATTTACATATTCTGAAAGTTTAATTTTCCAAGTCCACGCTGCGACAAAGGGCATGTTCAAAGTTGAGTCCGCGACTCCATTATTGCGGAGTAACCGCAACAACCCCCTTGCAGGGTCACGCTAACACACGTTAAGCAATGTTTGTTGCGCGCGCATCTCGTAAGTAAGTTGGTGCAACATGGCAGGACGGTACGATTTGTTTTCACAGTTCACATAATGACGAATTTCATGTCGTCAAAATATCCACATGCCTGTTCAGTAGGATTGTGTGTGTAGGCGAGTGCGTGACTGAGAGTTTCCGATGCTGCAACGGAAAGGCCCGTCATTTCCGACCTGTGGATCTGGAACCACGTCGTGCGTCACATGTTTCAGGGTCCAAGGCCAGCCCGTACATTCAACATCACGTCGAGATCTCACCAAATTTCAGGTAAGTCCGTAAACGTTCTCAGCTTATATGGTCATTTGTAGCGAAGTCGAGCGTCCCTCGCCGCTACAAACGAATCGAAAACGTGGCTCATTGTAAGCACCCGCACTTTCGCTCACTATAACACACGAAAGTATAACCTCTTTACAGCACACACCATGCGTTTGATAACTGGATAATTCTACTTGATGTCTGTTTCGTCAATACATATATGGCTTCACGGAACATACACAAAATTAGCATAACAGTTCAACGTCATTTGATTTAACCTAAGGATACATAAGCCTACATCTACATGTTGCTGACACGCCAGGTACACATATGATACAATTTATGCATATTCATATCTAGATTCATTATAAAATTTACACTTGTGCAGAAAAAAATTATTTCGTACCACTGTATGCCCTTTAAGATTCCATTTTCGCTCTTAGGACGCACATAACAGCATCTTATGACATTTTAAATACGCAGTACTTGACATGACCATTCAAAGGCTGCTTATGTCATAGAGATTTGTCATGAGCAGGTAATTCTCTTAATTACCGTACATAGTATAACAATTAAAATCATTTTTTTTCAATTGCACAGTTCAGAGGTCAATATACGTATAAACAGTGTGATGATATGCATAAACCACTGTCCTCATTTCGTCTGACTCACACATCTGTAAATCCAGATTGCTAATGAAAGAGAATAAATTTTCATTACCCGTTAACCAACACAAGGAAACTTAGCTACGTTTGACCCCGCCTCTCTACATTCTACCAGAAATGTGTCTACTGATCGACGAGGAATGATGACAGGGAATGGAAAGAAGCATTTTTTACCTGCTGCTGAAATTCATCGTCTACACACCATAAAATAATCGAGTAAACTCTTTGCGTACACTTTATATCTTCGTCAAACTACTTACTTAGTGTATGCTGACCTAATTTCGGAATTCTGACAGTGCAGTGTCATGTAAGTTATCAATATCACTTTTTGAAAGTACCTGTAGTGAATGTAATTCAGTGTACCTAACTTACATCTGTAATTTCAGGATACCACTCTTGTGTATATAATATACTTTAATATGTCACTTCAAAGGTTGTGCTGGGAAAATATTGCAGAAGAATGTTCAGATAAGTCGTGATTCCGTGTAAATGTATCGTGAATACTCATATCAAGCGCTCAGATCAGTAGCTTGTGCTTTTTAATATGTGGTCTAACCCCTTTTTACCTTGGTAGTACTAAACCTAAACTTCATTTAACAATATTCAATGTACTGTTAACTCTTCATATACACACACTCATTCGCACTGTCACATTCATACACATGCTTATATACATATAATTACTCATATCGCGGCGTGGCCCGTTTTCTTTGTACCAGCTACCTAAATTCTCCTTCCTACCCTTACAAGGGCGTGTCCTCGCATCCTTCTCTGGAAAAGAAACTTAATAATAACTTATAAACTAAGAACGTAGTCGCTCCGTAGCTAACTAACGTATCATTTTTCTCCTCATACACATATCTTTTTTACTTTAAGTACGTGTATGTGTAAATTCATCAACTCCTTTTTAATTCTTAAAACCAATCCTTTGTTATAAGAGCGCAGATGTTCGTAGCATGTCCGTCGTTTCGACTTACCTTTTTCAGACCTTCCATAATCGTACTACGATTACACCAGCAATTAATAAGTGTTGTAGATGGGCACAACCTCATTATCTTCCGTAGTTTGTTCAGAATGTAACCAAAATCCTACAATAATTCTCTGTTTAGTTGTATATAGATACTTTCCTTATAGTGGTTTATTCATTTTGTATATAACTACCGTGTAAATCTGTATGTACTGTAAATAGTTGTGTAGTGTGTAGATATTCCTGTAGTTGTCATTCTTTCTTCCCCTGTAAATTTTATTTTATTTTAATCCTTCTTAATCTACTAGTTTTATTCTTATTGTGTAGATTCCTTCATTTTAATGGTAATTAACTTATATTAAGATCCCCAGAATATAGCTTATTTGGCTTCCAGATGTCATGTTTACGTTGTAGCCGGCGTGCTGAACGACGTGCCGAACTGAACTGTTTCTGCGCATGCGCAGAGGTTGCTGAGCCATTTGTTAGCTTCTACCGCGTGCGCGTCCACTTCCTCTCGTAATGCTACTTCATTTGTTTACATCTGAAGTGTATTATCACATTGAATTTGGGAAATGTGCGTGTCCTTTCCACCATTAGGGAAGGCTAATTTATACGCACCTCGATATGGGATTTTAGTAACTACAAATGGCCCAGTGCACAAAAGCTGCCATTTACGATTGTTCTTCCTATATTTAGTAGATTTACAGAGCATTCGTAGTAATACCTCATGCCTTACTTGAAATTGTACAGTACACCCTAATCTTTTGTCATATGACTTTTTCCTGTCTTCAATCCTTTCCTCCAGATTAATCAAAGTCTGGCGTACTTTTTCATCAAGTGACATCTCTCCCCAGTGTATCTACCAATGGGATTTCCCACTCATCGACTTCTCTCTTTTGAAACATCAATTCAGTAGATGTAAAGCCAGCTGAAGTGTGTGATAAGTTGATAATGATTTGTTGAAATGACCAGACAATCTCAAACCATTTCGTGTGCTTTTTGGGTGCACAGGTGCCTATAAACCTGTTAAATTCTTTGAATATTCTTCCTATTGGGCATGCCTCGATGTGAAATCTGGTTAATAATACATGTTTTATCTTGTTTATGTTAGTAAATTCCTTCCATCTATTTCCCAAAAAGTACGGCGTATTGCCGATTCGCAATATCTGCGGCTTCCACACTCTTGGAAGATAATTTTCGTAATCCTTCTAATAATAGAACCTGCGGTCACAGACTGCACTGCATACGACTTAAGATGTTTAGTGAAAAAAATCATAAAGGCAATAACATATTTGACACCTCCTGTCCCTTACGGATAGTGTCCAGCAACATCCAAGGACACTAACTCTAAAGGGTTTGTGGGCACTGTAGGATCTAGCTCAATCAACTTGAGCTTGTTTGAGTGCTTTGTCTTTTGTCTAGTAATACACTTCAAAATTACGTGAAGAAATCTTCACTGCAAATTGGGAAAATATCAGTACGTGTTTATCTCGTTGATGCATTTGGAAACCTCATAGTGACCCCATACATTGTGGGTGTACAAAATGAAATCACCTACGCAACTTTCCGGTAAACATACGAACACCACTCTTCCTGAGTCGGTGTACGCCGATGAAACAGGGCTTCCTTGTATATAGTACAAAATTTCTTCAAATTCTCGTCGTTATTTTCAGACAGTTTCGGCGTTACTTTTCTCCGTCGCAGGTATTCCTCTTGCAGTTGCCCCAAACATTACACATCTTTACATATTATGGTTCTTTTGCGTAAGCAGAACCCTAATTTCAGAATTCTGTTCTGTGAATTCTCAGAATTCATGGAGCCCTTGAGGTAACCTTGGCAAGACGTCTGTGGTTATGTCTTGTTTAACCTTGATGTATACGATTTCAAAACTGAACTGCGACTACATGCAACTGGCTGACCTTCGATGTAATGATTTGCATGTCAACAGAAAAGAAAGTGCATGATGGCCGCAGTAGACTTTGGTGTCCTTGCCCCATAAGTAGCAATCTCATTTCTTTCATGCCCAAATAGCCCCGAGAGCCTCGAGCCCTGTCACGGAATATAACCGCTCGGATTCAGCAAGTGTTCGACTAGCAAAACTGATAATCTTAGGTGTCAGTTCCCTGTCATCTTCAGTGATCTGAAATAAGCACGCTCCTAGTCTCTGTGAAGATGCATCAGCACTTAAGCAAAAATCCTGCGACGTGTCGGCCGGCCGGAGTGGCCGAGCGGATAAAGGCGCTACAGTCTGGAACCGCACGACCGCTACGGTCGCAGGTTCGAATCCTGCCTCGGGCATGGATGTGTGTGATGTCCTTAGGTTAGTTAGGTTTAAGTAGTTCTAAGTTCTATGGGACTTATGACCACAGCAGCATAGTGCACAGAGCCATTTGAACCATTTGAACCTGTGACGTGTCAGGGTGTTGTAGTATGTCTGCACATACTACAACATATTTTGCCGAAGTCTGCGTGACATCGATCGGTCCATATCATCGATTGTTTTTCCTCAGCAGATCAGCAATGCATCACTCTTCAGTAACTGATCCAGAATGACTTTGCTAAAAGATGAAACCAAACCTAAATACTCCTTCAGTTGTTATTTAGTCCTTGGCGGTGGGAAACGTTTAATCACACAAAGTTTTCCTTGATCAGGTAGTATACCCTGTGGTAAGATAATGTGACCCAGGAATTTGACCTTTTCCTTTCCAAACTCCGATTTTGTTAAATTAGCTGTGATCCCATATCCTACAATTCGGTGTAACACCTGTGCCAAAAGCCTCACATGTTCTTCCCATGTGGGAGTAACTATTAACAGGTCATCAACGTAGAGAGTGACTCTGTTGAAAAGTTCTGGTCCCAAAACTTTGTCCAAAGCAGAAATAAAAACACCTGCACTCACGTTGAAGCCAAACGGCAAAACACAAAATTCATGGCTCCTGCCCCCACATACTTCCTAGTACCTTCATGTAAAGCTATTTGGCAATACGGCGCTTTTAAATCAATTATAGTGAGGTATTTAACGTTGTGGAATTTCAGTAACTGTGCTTTAAAGTTGTCAGGGCGGGTCCTGACAAGAACAATGGTTTTGTTTATACTTCAGGCGTCAGTCACAAGCCTGACATTGGCGCAGGCTTGGCGAAAGCTAAAATAGGGCCACAATGTGGGTAACAGGAGACTTGTACGATCATCCACTTTATCATCCTTTCAATTTCTTTCCTCACAGCTTCCCATTTTCTCATGGAATTGGATATGAAGAAAAACAGAATGTCTTGTGTGGGCAAACGTCCATTTTATACTCATAATTCTTTATTACCCCATGGCGCCTTCTAAATACTTTACTTCTTGTAACTACTCCTATTGATCCTCTGACAAACAAGCAGATTCACTTACCCTCGTTTGGACTGTCCGGATTCATGTCTTGTTCAGACGGCTGTTCCCCCATTTGAATGTCAAGAATAAGTACTTTTGGATATTACAATTGCTCTCTGATATCAGTAGTCGCTTTGAATGTATTTTCAGCTGTGCTGGTTTTAATTAAATTCACTGATAACCTCTGTTCCTTGATTGTAAAGAAATTCCTATGTCAATCTGTACTTTGTATTGTCTAAAGGTATCCATTCCAATAAGACAGTTTACTACAAGTTTTTCCACTACCAGAAAAATACTCTTTAGAGAAAAATTGTTGATGGTAATGGGTATTAATGCCTAAAGTTTAACTTCTTTTGACTTGCCTCCCATTGCGTTCAGAATACGACAACTATGCCCTGGAAAAATTGGTATGTAACATCGTCTTTGCAGCTCGTTAAACAGACCTTGTGATATTACATTTGTCGATGCACTCGCTTCAGGTACCATAGGTACTTCTAGATCATATATCCGTGGATTAATATTACTGCTTGCACTGACCCCTCATTATTGTTGTTAAGTTGTTTATACCTTTCCGACACAGTTCTTCTTTCATATCTAGCCCTTGGTCATATTTAAGAAAGTAATTTGGAATAAATTGCATGCCTCCACCCCTTTCATTGGTCTGCGAATAAGGGCTAATCGCGACCTGTTCGAGTTTTCCTGATTGGTCGGGGAGCTACCCTCTTCATTGTGAGTAACTTCAGCTATCTACACGTTGTGGATTTGACGTCACCAGTTCGTACCCTGTATTGCCCTGTAATTAAATTCTCCTTGAGCTTGACTCCCACTGGACACATAATTGCTATTCCGCTGATTGTAATTGGTAGGTGGAGGACTGCCGGATGGTGTATTTGCAGTCGGTTCCTGCCAACTACTATATTGGTTATTTGCCACTTGCTGGAGGTACGTTGTAAACTTGTTGGCCAAAGCCCCTCAGTTCAGTATAAGCCGGTCAGTTGTAATTCTGTTGTGATTTCCTTTGAAATCTCGTTTGTATTTTGGTTTCCCCCGTTACTACAATTATTTCTTGTATCAGTGTTGCTGCAAGGGGCATACGGACGCCAACCGTCTTGGTTGTTGCCACCATTGCCATTCTGCTGTTGACTATTTTGCGGATGTGCACATTGTGTATTAATGTTCTGTGGTTGCAACGGCCCCTCTTCATATGTTAGGTCAATAGAGTCGAGTTCGGCTGAGAAATACTCTATATTATTTTCATGTCTCGTGATCAGCTTGTCCCTGATATAGGCGGAAAGGCGACTTTTCAGTATTTTAAATCCGTCCACTTGGGAAACTGTGTTTGCCTAATACCTATTTTTCTTTAAGTATTTTTCGAAACAATCTCAATCCCCCATATTTACTACTGAATGATGATGCGTTACCTCTCGGCGTAGTTTGTCTTGAACGCCTGTAGACCAATATTTGTCGATGAAAGCCTTTTCAAGTTGTTTATACGACATCTCAACCGTACCTGTTGCCCACGATAAAACATCGCCATTTGTGTACCCTACAAAGAATCGGATCTTCTGTGCTTCTGTCCAGATGCAGGGTAACACGATGCGAAAAGCTCTGATGAATACTATGGGATTAGTTCTCTTAACTCTCTGTTGAAAAAATAGGAAATTGCGTATAACGGAGCAGACCCTCGTCCGCTAATAAAGTAGACAAACATGCAGTATTGTCTGTTACTGCCATGGCATTGTTCGGATACACACGATTAAACTCTGGATATATCTGCGCAACTGATATTGACATTGGCAGTGTCTGCTGAATTTAGTAATTTCTTTCTTCTCCGTCTGAAGGGCTGGTGGCAAATGGCCGATAGCTATTACCGCTATCTATCGTGCCCGACTGAACCTGATTGCTACCTATTGTGATATCCGCAACATTAATTAGACTGCTCTGCAACTTGTCTGCCGGTGCCTAAAGCCTCGCTCAGTCCTAACAGTCAATTCGTTTTCCCTTTCCTTTACTACCTCTTAAACTGCTTCGACATATAGTAGATCTTATGCTCTTGTACCACCTTCGGCGCGAGGGTCGTATCAATATCTAGCATTCCCACTTCGGCTCCGTCCTTCAAATTCTTTACCTCCTTTTCGATTTTTTTCTTGTGCTTTCTTTATGAGCTTAGTGCCTAAATCTAAATTACTCAGTTTTACCGACCGCTCCTGTACCGTTTCCGACAAATCTTTACTAAGGATTGCAACTAATTAACAATATCTGTCATAGTTTTTAAATTTTTGCTGATTTCCGACTGAGTCCCGTTGCATCTGAATTTACACGTCACTCACTATCTTTAGCTTACCTGCCATTTTCTCTTGAGCCTCGTCTATAGATGTCACTTTTTGATCTAGGTTGTTTAATGTCCTGACACAAATCGGTGAATAATTCCACCTTTATTTTCTTCCCCTATCTGCAAGTTGGCATGTTAAATCATTAGAAAGATCAGTGCGAATATTTTGATTTAAATTATCTAACCTCTGTGATAGGTCATTCTAAAAACCATCAAATATTTGCTTTAGTTTAATTTTAAAATCACGAAATTTTGCATCGCGGTTTTCTATTTGTTGTGTAGAAAATTATTAAATCAATTGTTCATTAGGTCAGTGAGGTCTTTGTGCTTGTCCCGTATTGAATGCAATGGAAATGAAATGAGCGTTTGGCGTCTTTGGCCGGGAGGCCCCTTACGCGGCAGGTCCGGCCGCCTTGGTGCAGGTTTTATTACATTCGACGCCACATTGGGCGACCTGCGCGCCGGATGGAGATGAAATGGTGATGAAGACAACACAACACCCAGTCCCTGAGCGGAGAAAATCCCCGACCCAGCCGGGAATCGAACCCGGGCCCCTTAGGACGGCAGTCCGTCAAGCTAACCTTTTTTTTTTTCACATGACATCCGCTAAAGTTCGTTTGTTGATCCTTCCACCCAGTTTTTTTATTACAGAGGCCAACCAGCTCTCTGACCGAACACGCTGTGCTATCGGGGCGGACATTGAATGCAATGATGACGCATTAGCCTCTTGTGAACCTGCCGTATCTTGTTCCGTCACATTTGAAACAAGTTCTCGTAACACGGAGGAACTGAAGTTTACTGATTCCGCTCTAGCGCTTCTTCCGCTGGCTTCAAGCAAGAAGATGCTTCTCGGTGAGATCTGGGAATAAGTCTCATCTACCGTGAGCATGGTGGCGGCGTTAGGAAATACGTTACTGTCATCAGCATAAATTGAATTTGTGTAATATTCCCGTCGGTCGTCGATGAGGTACACATTTTCGGTGTCACTATCATTTGTCGTCGCACCCGTTGCGGCGACATTTCCTATCTATACTATTTTCATTAGTCGGCACAACCTTCATAACTACTTCCATTTTTTAAATCTTTTTCAAACTTATAAATGTGAATTAAAATTGAATTTTAATCTTACAGTTAACTGCGAGTACTTTTCCCTATCAGTACACGATGTATTCTACGCTAGTATTACAACTT
Organism: Schistocerca cancellata; assembly: GCF_023864275.1. Lineage (NCBI taxonomy): Eukaryota > Metazoa > Arthropoda > Insecta > Orthoptera > Acrididae > Schistocerca > Schistocerca cancellata. Next base: position 575,889,843 of record NC_064631.1, read on the forward strand.
ATTGTTGCCGTTTACAATTTTCGTATCCACATTTGAAATATCTAAACATTGTAAACCCAAATCTCTATTGCTTAAAAAAATGTTTCAAGATTGTGACTGGGTATAGTAAGGAATGGATGCTGCTTTCGATCGAGGCGTTACCTAGCGCAGTCATGCGTCTACATCCACATCTATACTATGCAAACCGCTGTGAGGTGCATGGCAGAGAGTACGTTCCATTATACAAGTTATTATGGCTTCTTCCCCGCTCCATTCACGTATGGAGCGCGAGAAGAACGATTGTCTAGTAATTCAATCTTATCCTCACGATCCCTATGTGAGCGATAGGTAAGTGTTTGTAGTATATTCCTAGAGTAATCGTTTAACTTTGTTAACAGACTTTCTCAACTATCTTCGAGAGTCTTTCAGTTCAGTTTCTTCATCATCTCTTTGATACTCTCCCTAGTATCAAACAAACCCGTGACCATTCGTGCTGCCCTTCTCTGTAAACGTTCAATGTCCTATCTGGTACGTCCGCAGCTCGTCGTCTAGTGGCTAGCGTTGCTGCCTCTGGATCCCGGGTTCGATTCTCGGCCGGGTCGGGGATTTTCTCCGTCCGCGGACTGCGTGTTTGTATTGTACTCATCTCATCATCATTCGGTAAGTGCCGAGATTGGAAATGGAAAAATTTGGACCCTATACGGGCGCTGATGACCATGATGTTGAGCGCCCCACAAACCAATGTCATCATCATCCTATCTGGTACGGCTCCCACACACTTGATCAATATTCTAGAACCTGTCGCAAGAGTGATTTGTAGGCAATCCCCTTTGTAGATTGATTGCACTTCCCCCGTATTCTACCAATAAACCGAAGTTTGCCGCCTGCTTCACTCACGACTGAACGAACGTATGTGATCATTCTATTTCATATAGCTACGAAGTGTTACACCCAGTTATTCAAATGAGTTAGCCGATTCCAACAATAACTCATTGAAATTATAATCATAGGATACTACGTTTTTTCGTTTTGTGAAGTGCAAAACGTAACATTTCTGAACATTTAAAGCAAGTTACCAATGTCTGCACCACTTTTAATCTTATCAACATCTGAATGAATATTTATTTTTTATTTCATTGTATATAACTGCATCATCTGCAAAAACCCTGATTTGACTATTATAATTCTCTGCAAGATAATTCACATATAACATGAAAAGCGAAGGTCCCATTAGACTTCCCTGGGGCACACCCGAAGTTACTTCTGCATCTGACAATGACTTTCCATCCGAAACAACACGCTGCGTCCTTCCTACCAAAAAGTCCTCAATCCAGTCACAAATTTCATTTGATACCCCATATTATAGTACTTCTGACAATAAGCGTAGATGTACTGAGTCGAATGCTTTTTGGAAATCGGGAAATACACCATGTACCTGATTGCCTTGATCCAAAGGTTTCAACATGTCATGTGAGAAAAGTGCGAGCTGGGTTTCACATGATCGATGTTTTTGAAATCCATGTTGGTTGGCATTGAGGAGAATATTCTACAACAAATCGATGTCAAGGATATTCGACGCAACTTAAAATTGTTTATCACTTCTACTACCCTTCTTCTAAACGGGTGTGACCTGTACGTTTTCTTGTTCGAAGGATGTACGACAGATTACATTTAGTTACAAGAGGGGCTAATTCAGCTGCAAATTCAATATAGAATTTGACAGGGATTCCATCGGACCCTGGAGCTTTGTTTAATTTTAACGATTTTTGCTGTTTCTCAACATCACTGATACTTATACTTATTTAACTCATCTTTTCAGTGGTACTATGATTAAATTGGGGCAATTCATCTGGGTTTTCCTGTGTAAAGAAACATTTGAAAACAGAGTTAAGCATTTCAGCTTTTGCTTTGCTGCCACCAGTTTCACTTCCTGTCACATTCACTATGGACTAGACACTAACTTTGATGCCACTAACAGCCCTTTTATACGATCAGAGTTTCTTTGGGTTCTGTGAAGTAATTTTCTCAATTAATTGTTGGATGATTAAAGTCTCCACCGATCATTACAATATGATTGGGGAAATAATGTACAAGTGAGCTGAGGTTTCTCTAAAGTTTTCGGTTACATCAGGAGATTAGTCTGGTGGGTGAGGGAAGGATTGAATTATTTTATGGCCACCTCTGATACTGATTCTTGCCCAAACCGTTTCCCATTCAGCTTCAACTTCTATCTCGGTGGATTTGAGTTTCCTGTTCTGAGGTGTGGGGTTGATCTGTTATTCTGTTATTCTGCGCAACGGATTAATCTGAGATGTACCCTTTACCCTGTGGCTCCTGCAAGTTGCAATTTCCACCCCTACACTACTACAGAAGTCAGACAGACCCTCCAAGCGTTCTAAAGAGAAATGCCTGAAAAACTTTCAGCAATAAATATCTTCTGGAGTCGTCCGCTGTAAGGAAATGACACAAAAATTCACAAAATTTCTTACGTAGCTAGTGGGATACTTGGGTACTGGAGTAGAGCCAGTTAGTGTAAGAAAAACACGAAACTAACGAAAGTTATTATTTATTTTGCAAATATTCTGAGAAATCACAATGGCACTTTTAGTTATGAATTGAACAAGTTATATCCTGGTTCTTTTTGGAATGTGAAGTTACCTCTCAAGGATAGGATTCGCTAATGAAATTTCTATACAAAGTTTGAGATGATTGTTTACTTGGTAGAATGGCTGAGAGGCGCACCTACTCAACTTGAATAATTATCCTTTAGAATGTTGCTAGGTACGGTCGAGGCTGTCGCGTGTGAAATGCAATGAAGTGTACTGTTGTGGAGGAAATATGGGGCTCACAATAGCTGTAGCGCACAATACTGTAAGCTGCAATGACTGCTGTCTGTGCTGCTCACTGCTGACAAATAAGATAACTCTCATTCTATCTGGATTGACCTTCGCCAATCAAACTCTCCCTATGCCTTGATGAAGTCAAGGATTCCTATTCGCCCGTAGTCTAACTATTGGTGTGGTACACCGGTCAGATAACCAGTCCACCGCGATGCCACTCAAAATTCGCTCACAGGCGTTTAACTATAACTCTGTCCGTTCACACTGCACAATAAGTGTGTCGGCCAACACAGTGAACAACTCGTAATCGCAAGGATTCAATATAGAGTAGCACTTCGATTCGCTCTCGACAGAGGTGCTCTCCCAGTCAGGTACTGAGGAGAGACTTGTTCCTCGCCCCAAGAGCGACAACGGAATGGCGCCTTTACGCCAGACGTGAAGGGGTATACCTTTCGGTCTCTTCCATTATTCCTTCAGCTCAAGGCGTCAGAAATATCGTCTGCTAATCAGCATTGCTCTTCTAAAATGGGAGAATGACGTTTCGTTTAAGGCGATCAATCCGGAAACCTGTAGCATTGGCGTTTGGCGTTTGCTGTCTCCCCGTGAAAATCTCTGAAACTGTGTGCTATGTGTAAAGAATGCGTAGGCTGGCCGCTTCCACACAATGTAGCGGAATTAGCTTTTAAGCTGAACACGAGGTTTTTCCCCCTTTCACTCGGGCCCACGCTGTCCGCTACATGGGCGGTCACCGGCCGACATAGGCTGGGTTGTCCTCTGAAGGGATTGGTGTCCCGTTGTGCGGTTTCTCTTCTGAACTAAAAGCTTCTGTGACCGTCGTGTCTGGAATGTATGTGTGCACGCCAGCCTTGAGTATTTCAACCACGGTGCACTTACTTGTTAATTGCATATCGTTTACATGTACAACATTGACTTTATCTTATCGAGTTTGGGTTCGAATGAAGCGTCTTGATGTGTGGAATATGATTGTGAGGGTGGAATATGTAAGCAATGAAGGTCAGGAGACCACGACGTCTTACATCGTCTACTGCGAAAAATGCACAACCTTCATTTCCCATTTGCCCATGCTTTCGATGTGCACATGTGAGCTATAAGTTGGAGTTCTTTCCTACCTTATTGACGATCTTCTTAAATGTTACTGGTACAGTTCCTCCGATTAACTATTTGTAATTTATACATACCTTCTCTCTGCAATGTTATTCCTATCATGAAACAAAGGAATTAAAAAAAAATTAGTTCAGTAGAGTGTTACACAATATGTTTTATATCATTTAATTATTGCACCAGTTTAATTTATCTGGTACCGTCCAGGGAATGGTCGCTAGTTCTACTGATTAATTAATAATTTCAAGAATAATAATTACGATGGAAATTTTCTGGCGTCACACAAGAGGCTCAGCAGTAGTGAGTTCGCTCTGGAGCGCGTATCTCGGCTAATTTACACACAGCGATGCACACTCCAGTCAGACATATGATTTTTTGTATACATGAAAAATCTGTAGCATGTAATATTGGATTATTAGATGATAGTCCTTCGAGCCTCAAAGTTATTTACCTCCTCTTCTTCTATGAAGACAATGTTACAGTGTCCGGCTTGCTCTGCTTAAATTTCTTGCTTCTTTGAAGCATTATAGATTACAGTAAAGCATGTAGGTAGAAGAGGTGAAATAAGAAACTAGTAAATGAAGTTGATTGACTTCGTACTACAAGAATTCATGTACTTCACATTATTAGTGAACTAAACAGAAATCCACGTCCTCTCTCTGTCATGGACTGGAAAAGACGGACAGATCGATGAAACATGCGACAGTAGATAGATTTTACAAACATAAGAAAATTAACGTTCTTCATCTTTTCTCGTTAGTTCCACAGGCTTGATTGCTGCGGGCATACCGCGGTCTAATCTATGCCGTAAACTACTTCAGCGAATGAATGGATAAAAACAGTCAGAGAAGAGGAGGTGGTGTTACGACATTGGAGTGTTTATCATGGTTAGGGAAAATGAGAAAAGATGTCAACACTTTACTGCATTGTGTACTGCGTACAGTATAAGAGCAGTTCGAAGATGATGTCTGTTTCTATGAACATGCAAATGCCTCTAGTCATAAAGCAACATCTGTGAGACAGTGGCTTTTGGACAAGTTCTGAAACGGACTGCCCTCAATCACTCAAATCACTTAAGAAAGGCAAGTCTTCCGGTCCAGGCGGTATACCAATCAGGTTCCTTTCAGAGTATCCAGACACAATAGTGCCTTTCTTAGCAATCATATACAACCACTCACTTGACGAAAGGTCTGTTCCTAAAGGCTGGGAAGGAAATAGGAGTAACCAATTGAATTACAGACCCTTATCACTGACCTCAATTGGTAGTAGGTTTTTGGAGCATACACGGTTCTCGAACATTATGAATCACCTTGAAGAAAATGACTTATTGATACATAACCAACACAGATTCAGAAAATATCATTCTTTATTCCCATGAACTAATGAGTGCTGTCGACAAGGGATCTCAGATCAATTGCATATTCCTGGATTTCCAGAAGGCTTTTGATACCGTTCCTCACAAGCGACTATTAAGCAAATTGCGTGCATATGGAATATCGTCTCAGTTATGTGACTCTATTCGTGATTTCCTCTCAGAGAGGTCACAGTTCGTAGTGACAGACGGTAAATCATCGAGAGAACACAAGTGATATCTGGCGTTCCGCAAGGTAGTGTCATAGACCCTCTGCTGTTCCTGATTTACTTAAATGGTCTAGGTGATAATCTGAGCAACCCCCTTAGATTGTTTGCAGTTGACGCTGTAATTTACGGTCTAGTAAAATCATCAGACGATCGATTCCAATTACAAAATTATCTAGAGAGAATATGTATGGTGCGAAAAGTGGCAATTGGCACTAAACAAAGAAAAGTGCGAGGTCATCCACATGGGTACTAAAAGAGATCCGATAAACTTGAGATACAAGATAAATCGCACAAATCTAAGTCCGTCAATTCGACTAAATACCTAGGAATTACAATTACGAGCAACTTCCATTGGAAAGACCACATAGATGATATTGTGGGGAAGGCGACACAAAGACTGCGCTTTGTTGGCAGAACACTTAGAAGATGCGACAAACCCACTAAAGAGATAGCCTACATTACACTTGTCCGTCCTCTGCTGGAATATTGCTGCGCGGTATGGGATCGTTACCAGGTAGGATTGACGGAGGACATCGAAAAAGTGCAAAGAAGGGCAGCTCGTTTCGTGTTATCGCGCAATGGGGTGAGAGTGTCACTGATATGATACGCGAGTTGGGGTGGCAGTCACTGAAACAAAGACGGTTTTCTTTGCGACGAGATCTATTTACGAAATTTCAATCACCAACTTTCTCTTCCGAATGCGAAAATATTTTGTTGACACCCACCTACGTAGGGAGAAATGATCATCATAATAAAATAAGAGAAATCAGAGCTCGAACGGAAAGATTTAGGTGCTCCTTTTTCCCACGCGCCATTCGAGAGTGGAATGGTAGAGAAGTAGTATGAAAATGGCTCTATGAACCCTCTGTCAGGCACTTAAGTGTGAATTGCAGAGTAAATATGTAGTGTAGATGTAGACCTGCTCAGAGTCGCGACGTGAACTAATACAAGTCCTTTGGGATGAGTTAGAACGTAAACTCCGGTCTATTTCCCAGCGTCCAACATCATTACCTTGTCTGGTTTCGGCTCTTGAGGAAGAATGGGATACAATTCCTTCGCCTATATTCAAACATCTTACTGAAAGTGATACCAGCAGAGTTCAAGCGTTCTTATTGGCGTCACACCACACCACCTAGTCATGTCCACTACGTGTCCCGATACTTTTGATCGGATAGTGTATCTTAAATAATACTAAGTTTATCAACTGCCAGCGCATTGATGTGCAACTTCTCAACGTCAAATGGCACAAATATTCATACATCAGGATCTGCACATCTTTAACTGCACAGTCCACATCAAGGGCGTTTTTGATTCTATGATTAGATTGAAAGGAATAAAATAGCCTAATTAAAGAATTTAACATCTATCTCTACAGGTAAGGTTGACTATCGATACAGTTTACTACTGGAACGGTAGGGTAACTTTTCTTATACATCTTAGAATGTGTGGGAGATCTTGCATTCATTACTGTACAAGTTTTTGTCTGTTTCGATAAATATAGGATGGGAGTTTTTAAGGTCTTTCAAGTCAGTGCGATAAAACTGTTTGTAGGATACTTCAATTTCACAAAGTTGTCATTGCTGAAGACTTCTCGTACTTTCCTTTCATAGCCTTGTATGCCTACAATGACTTAGAACAGCTTTGACAGTTAAGGCATTATGTGTTTCGTACAGTTCTACTCTTTTTGGTTTTATCGGAGCCTCTCTGTCTATCCTACATTGTTCGTTCTACAATGAAAACGATTTTTTCTCCTCTCGTGATCGTGTTTCGTTCGACTTTTGGTAACTTTGCTATGCCCAAATCCAGAATCGTATTAGCTACGATATTTTTTATTATATTACTTTGCAGTTTAGGTGCTAAGATACATTTCGACCTCTTGTTAAGACCTCTATATCCGTTAAATTACAGATACTCTCAAAAAATTTAAAGTTACAGTTTTTCCGTCTTTGTTCTCACCATTTGATTGTTTCGTACCCATAAGTCTATACAGTAAGTCTCTTTTTCTAATATCTCTACTAGCATAATACACACAATCTTGAACCAGTCTACGCCCAAGGTCCAATTACGCATGTTTCTTTAATTCTTACTCAATGTACATATTTGGTAAAATCGGGAATAGGCTACATTCCTGTCTCACTTCCAGTTATAGCTTTCCTTTGACGTTCTTGTAATTTTATAACTGGAGTCTGGTATTTGTAGAAGTTGTACATAACATTTCGCTCCCTGATTTCATCCATTTTACCTTCAGAATTTCAAATGTGTGTTACAGTCACCATTGTCAAAAGCTTTCTATACACCTCCAAATGATATCAACATAGGTTTGCCTTTCTTCAGTGTATCTTCTAAGGCAAGTCGTAAGTCAACTTTGCTTCTCCGAGACCCAAAATGATTTTGCCCAAGGCCGTCTTCTACTAGAATTTCCATTCTTCTGTAAATAATCCATGTCAGAATTATACATCCATGCCTTATTGAACTGACGCTTTGGTAATATTCACAAATGACAGTACCAGCCTTCTTTGATATCGGGATTATTATACTTTCCTTGAAGTCCGATGGAATTTCACCTATCTCATATATCTTGCATACCAGGTAGAATTGTTTTCTCATAGTTTATTTTCCCAACGATCTTAATGATCCTGAAGCAACATCGTTTACTCTAGTAGCGTTTCGATGTAGGTCTTTCAGAGCTCTGTCAAATGCTGCTCACAGTATTATACTTCCATCTTATCTTCATCCACTTCCTCCTTTTCATGACTTGATCTTCAAGTACGTCTTCTTTATGTATCCCTGCTGTGTATTCCTTCGACCTTTCAACCTTCTCTTCTTTGCTTAGTACTGACTTTTCTTACAGCTACTTTTCTTTTCTCCACGTGTTTAATTTTCCTATATGCGGCATCTACTTCTCCCATAGTCATGTTTTTTTATAGTTTTACATTTCTCTTCCAGCCACTCATTCTTTGCCGTTTTGCAATTCCTTTCAGTCTCATTTGTTAAACATCTGTATTCCTTTCTGCATGTTTCATTTTTTTTATTTTATCCTTTTATCAATCAAATTCAATACGTCGGGTGTTACCCAAGTATTCTACTGATCTTTACCGTTTCACCTATTTCATCCATTGCTACTTTAACTATTTCATCCCTCAGGGGTTTCACCTATTTCATCCATTGCTGCTTTAACTATTTCATCTGTCAGAGCTACCCATTCGTGTTCTATAGTATTCATTTAACCTGTTTCAATCAATCGTTCCATAACGCTCACATTGAAACTCTCAATAACCTCTGGTTTTTTCAATTTATCCCGGTCCCATCTCCTCAGTTTCCTACCTTTCTGCCAGTTGATAACTAATACATTATAAATGGATGAGTGAATGGTGGGCTCCATGTGGTTCCCAAGTTTTGCAGCGACCGTAAACCATAAAAATACCAAATAAGCAGCAACCAGTCGCAAAATCATATTTTATTTATTCACTTTTGCAAATCAATTTCAACTGATTAACAGTGAATAAATAAAACATGATTTTGCGACTGGTTGCTGCTTATTTGGTAATTTTAATATATTATAGTCACAGTCCACGTCTGTTCCTGAAAGGTTTTGCAGTTTAGGACGGGGTTTCTAAATCTCTGTTCTACCACTATACAGGGTGTTCAAAAACAAGTGTCGAATACTTTGAGTGGTGGTAGTACTCACCGAAACAAGAAAAATAAGTCCAATAAACATAGGTCCGTAAATGCATACTTTCTGCAATGATCACGTTTTTACAGGAGTTGTTCATCGTGGCGCCTTCATGACAGTGCAGCTCTCTGTCCTCCAGTATAAGGAAAGACGCACCTTTTGAAGTATACCCGGTTGTTGTTGTACCTGCTCGCACGTATTGAAGACGCAGCCCTGTGGTGTCCACACATCGTTAATTGGCGTGGCGTAGACCAATTCCTTCAAGTGTCCCCAGAACCAAAAGTCTAGGGGACTGAGGTCTGGGGAACGAGCAGGCCAAGCTGTGACGCCCCCCCCCCCCCCCCCCTTCCGACTAGTTCAGTGGTTGTCAGATGTTCGCGCACGTCTTGACGAAAGTGTGCTGATTCGCAGTCATACATCAACCGCATTTGTATTCGTTGTTGCAATAGCTCAGCCTCCGGCAAGGTTGGCTATACATCAGTGAGAAAGTCCGGATAAAACGCCCTAGTTGTCCCTTGTGCTAGCACGTATGGCCATATTAATCTATCGCCAAGTATGCCTGCCCATACGTCGACTGAGAATCGGTGTTGATGCCCCCTTTCCCCAATAGCATTGGGATTTACACCTGACCATACAGAGTGAGACACGCCTTCTGCTGCTGCTAATCGTCGCACACTGGTCCCAGAAGTTTCTTCGACCAAACGCTGCAGGCAGGCATGCGGGCTGTACGTGGCCTTCCATTAAATTTTGTTTGGTTATATTTTTCAGTATAGAGGGCACGGGCTCGCAGACTATGTCCATTTGATAAAGTATAGCAGAATATCATATCCGCCATTTAACATGTCGTGTAGTCAGTAGACTTGAGGTCTGGGGAACGAGCAGGCCAAGGTGTACTCCCCTCTCCCCCCTCCCCACCGTCCGGCCAATCCCGTGGTCCTGAAATGTATGCGTCAGGTGTTCGCACATTGTAACAAAAGTGTGCTGGTTCGCCATCATGCGTGATTGAACCACATTTGTATTCGTTGCTGCAATAGCACAGCCTCCAGGAAGGTCTGCATCTTGTCTGCTATAACATGTTCACTTTGCTGTTCATAGGAGTTTACCCCAATTTCTATGTTCTTGTTCATGTTACGGTATATGCTATCGATCCTCTTCGAAATGGGTCCCATTGTACAAAGGCTGAATAATGACTAGGCCCAGTGCATTATGCCGAAGCGCTTCATGGTTATTGTGCCACAGGGGTGATCGATATCATACATGCAACGGCCCTTCATAGTTTCTATGGATTTTTAGCGAAGATTCCACTTCCTGCCAAACTATTTTCAGGCAAAGTGCAAAACGAGTTGAAAGCTTGATGACCTCTGATCACAGTTTTTGCAGAACAGTTTGTGTTAAAATCTACGAACTGTTTTCCTATCTTCTGCTCTCGCAATGTGGCTTTACGTCTGCGTTGTGTGTTATTAGGGGATTGGGGAATAAAAGGACGCATCTGACGATGCTGTTGTTGTGGTATTCAGTCCAGAGACTGGTTTGATGCAGCTCTCCACGCTACTCCATTCTGTGCAAGCTTCTTCATCTCCTAGTACCTACTGCAACCTACATCCTTCTGAATCTGTTTAATGTATTCATCTCTTGGTCTCCCTCTACGATTTTTACCCTCCACGCTGCCCTAAATACTAAATTGGTGATCCCTTGATGCCTCAGAATATGTCCTACCAACCGATCCCTTCTTCTTGTCAAGTTGTGCCACCAATTTCTCTTCTATCCAATTCTATTCAATACCTCCTCATTAGTTATGTGATCTACTCATCTAATCTTCAGCATTCTTCTGTAGCACCACATTTCGAAAGCTTCTATTCTCTTCTTGTCCAAACTATTTATCGTCCACGTTTCACTTCCATACATGGCTACACTCCATACAAATACTTTCAAAAACGACTTCCTGATACTTAAATCTATACTCGATATGAACAAATTTCTCTTCTTCAGAAACACTTTCCTTGCCATTGGCAGTCTACATTTTATATCCTCTCTACTTCGACCATCATCAGTTATTTTACTCCCCAAATAGCAAAACTCATTTACTACTTTAAGCGTCTCATTTCCTAATCTAATTCCCTCAGCATCACCCGATTTAATTCGACTACATTTATTACCCTCGTTTTGCTTTTGTTGATGTTCATCTTATATCCTCCTTTCAAAACACTGTCCATTGCATTCAGCTGCTCTTCCAGGTCCTTACAATGTCATCGGCGAACCTCAAAGTTTTTATTTCTTCTCCATGGATTTTAATACCTACCCAGAATTTTTCTTTTGTTTCCTTCACTGCTTGCTCAATATACAGATTGAATAACATCGGGGATAGGCTACAACCCTGTCTCACTCCCTTCCCAACCACTGCTTCCCTTTCATGCCCCTCGACTCTTATAACTGCCATCTGGTTTCTGTGCAAATTGTAAATAGCCTTTCGCTCCCTGTATTTTACCCCTGCCACCTTCAGAATTTGAAAGAGAATATTCCATTCAACATTGTCAAAAGCTTTCTCTAAGTCTACAAATGCTAGAAACGTAGGTTTGCCTTTCCTTAATCTATTTTCTAAGTCGTAGGGTCAGTATTGCCTCATATGTTCCAACATTTCTGCGGAATCCAAACTGATCGTCGCCGAGGTCGGCGTCTACCAGTTTTTCCATTCGTCTCTAAAGAATTCGCGTTAGTATTTTGCAGATGTGACTTATTAAACTGATAGTTAAGTATTTTCACATCTGGCAACACCTGCTTTCTTTGGGATTGGAATTATTATATTCTTGTTGAAGTCTGAGGGTATTTCGCCTGTCTCATAAATCTTGCTCACCAGATGGTAGAGTTTTGTCAGGACTGGCTCTCCCAAGGCCGTCAGTAGTTCTAATCGAATGTTGTCTACTCCCGCGGCCTTGTTTCGACTCAGGTCTTTCAGTGCTCTGTCAAACTCTTCACGCAGTATCGTATCTCCCATTTCATCTTCATCTACATCCTCTTCCATTTCCATAATATTGTCCTCAAGTACATCGCCCTTGTGTAGACCCTCTATATACTCCTTCCACCTTTCTGCTTTCCCTTCTTTGCTTAGAACTGGGTTTCCATCTGAGCTCTTGATATTCATGCAAGTGGTTCTATTTTCTCCAAAGGTCTCTTTAATTTTCCTGTAGGCAGTATCTATCTTGCCACTAGTGAGATAAGTCTCTACATCCTTACATTTGTCCTCCATACCTTCTTAGTCATTTTGCACTTCCTGTCAATCTCATTTTTGAGATGTTTGTATTCCTTTTTTCCTGCTTCATTTACTGCGTTTTTATATCTTCTCCTTTCATCAATTAAATTCAATATTTCTTCTGTTACCCAAGGATTTGTACTAGCCCTCGTCTTTTTACCTATTTGATCCTCTACTGCCTTCAGTACTTCATCCCTCAGAGCTACCCATTCTTCTTCTACTGTATTTCTTTCCCCCATTCCTGTCAATTGTTCCCTTATGCTCTCCCTGAAACTCTGTACAACTTCTGGTTTAATCAGTTTACCCAGGTCCCATCTCCTTAAATTCCCACCTTTTTGCAGTTTCTTCAGTTTTAATCTACAGTTCATAACCAATAGATTGTGGTCAGAGTCCACATCTGCCCCTGGAGATGTCTTACAATTTAAAACCTGGTTCCTAAATCTCTGTCTTACCATTATATAATATATCTGATACCTTCTAGTATCTCCAGGATTCTTCCATGTATACAACCTTCTTTTATGATTCTTGAACCAAGTGTTAGCTATGATTAAGTTATGCTCTGTGCAAAATTCTACCAGGCGCCCATGATTATTAAATTTTCGTCTCCCTTCACTACTCTTTAATGAATCACCCAATTTTTGGTGAAATTGTAGTTAATTTTTTGTCTATACATGTACATCACTTCTACCGATTCCTGTGCCATTCGGATAATTCCTTCGTGGTGGGTCTTTTTTTTTGTCTCGGAGTGTGTTTATAACGCTGTATTACGGCACGTTTTTTTAGAGCTGACTTGAGAAATGGTGAAGACTTTAGCTATACATTATGCTAGCTACGATGTCAACTAACATTCTTGGTTTCATCTTGTTGCTCCTTCTTTTCCAGTCATTCGTTGGAACAATCCTAAGAGAGTGAAATCGACGAACTGAGGAGGTGATGCTGACGTAGGTCGTTGTGGTGAGGTGACGTGTGCGAACCAGACGCCAGTATGGAAACAGCGCAGCAAGATGGCCCGATGAAGAGACGTGACAGAATGGCAGAAAGGAGCTGTCGTATTTCGACGAGTCCATGACTAAACGTTGAATGGAGTTGCCCGATTTGTTGATGTATCAATGCGGACTGTCCAGCATGTCTACAAGGAATATCTTTTAGAGAAACTCGAAAATTGGCGCGGACTTCGATGCGAGATGCTCATTACAATTTCCACGGTGAAACTTTGAAACCTGGTAGAAAGTCCAAAGAGATTCTGGTCATATGTAAAGTATGCTAGCAGCAAGGCACAAACAATGCCTTGTCTGCGCGGAAATACTGTCGATGACAGTGCTGCTAAAGCAGAGTTACTGAACACTACCTCCTTAAATTCCTTCGTCAAAGAAGACGAAGAAAATTTTTGCAAAATTCTAATCAAGAACAGACGCCGTCATGAGTAACTTAGAAATAGATATCACCGGAGTAGTAAAGCAACCTTAATAAAAGCAAATCTTCCGGTCCAGATTGTACACCTGTGAGGTAGAGATTGGTCGTTCGCAAACTAACGGGTCCAAAGGAACGGTTCACCAAGATAGACGGAAGGAGCGAGGAACGAATTCTGAGGAACGGTCTTTCATAGTTCACTTCGGTCGCGGCTCTCTACTTATAGTTCCTGGGAACGGGAAACGGACGGTCTCGTTCCTGCCTCGGTCCCGTTCCCGTCTACCTCGGTCTGAATCTCTCTCGGCCGGACTCGTCCTTCTTCACGTGGCCACTCGTCGCAGTTCCACTGCCGACCTCTCCTAGTTAGTTCAGTATCGAGTTGTTCGTTTCGTTCGTTGAGCCCATTCTAGATCTGTTTCAAACCTTTCTTGAACTCTGGACTTCGGTTCTTTTAGTATTCTATTCAGCGTCCACGACCGGTAATTAAAATGTATTTTATAATTACGTAAATTATCTTAAAAATTACGTGGTATGTAATACATACATCTTTTCAGGTAACAAAAGGGCGTATCAACTTACTTCACTGCTTCGCTATACAGCAGAAGACATAACAAGACACGTTTTTTTTTTTTTTTTTTTCACATGCAAAGGTAGTCGGCACGGCACGGCACACGTGGGTGGTCGTTTTCGTCTATTTTGATCCATTGTTACGGAAGGCAGACAGACTTACAACCGAATGAAGTCCGTGCTCCATAATCGAGCGTCTCAAGTCACATTTTGTAAAGAGAATATGAAAACTTCTACAATATTATTTCAGTGGTACAGGGTAGCGCACGAAAAATCAGCCCCGAGTACCAGACTGCTCATTGTCGCCCACCAATCGTCATCTATTCTTTCGAAGTTGCCGGCTGCTGTGGACGAGCGGTTCTAGGCGCTTCAGTTCAGAACCGCGCTGCTGCTACGGTCGCAGGTTCGAATCCTGCCTCGGGCACGGATGTGTGTGGTGTCCTTAGGTTAGTTAGGTTTAAGTAGTTCTAAGTTCTAGGGGACTGATGACCTCAGATGTTAAGTCCCATAGTGCTTAGAGCCATTTGAAGCATTTTGAATCTTTCGAAGTTGTTGTTTGCATTAGCTTAGTTGTTATTTCTATACTGCCTAATTATTATTTTTTTGTCTATTCTGCTCGTAGCGGTCAACAAATCGTGCGTAATTGGCGAGCAGTCTGTATTCGGGGCCAGTTTTTCGTGCGCCACCTATTATTTCACTACGATCAGCCACATAACGCTACAGTTGGCTAAAGGAGAGCTTTTGCAGAATCACGAAAATTACTTCTACAAGTTTGTGAGAATTTTCTGTACTCCAGAGGGGAGGCGAGTGCCCTCTCTTGGCGCCTTCCATCCTCAGTCACCTACCCTACTAACTTTCAGTTTTTCATAAGAACCATATACTATGCACAAGTAACGGTGAACGAGTAAAAAATGAACGGTTTTCAAAAAAGAGCTATCAGCAGTGAACTAGTTCTCAAGGATGAGCGAGTTTGCCCATCTCTAATGTGAGGTTCCCTTCAGAGTGTGCTGATGCATTAGCTCCATAATTAACAGTCTTATACAACTGCTCGCCCGACGACGCGCACACCAGTATTTAAGAAAGGCAATAGGAGTAATCCACCAAATGACGGGCCTATATCATTAACGTCGACATACAGCAGGATTCTGGAAATATACTATGAATTATCGCTAAGAGAACAGTCTGTTGACACATTATCAACACGGATTTAGAAAACATCGTTCTTGTGAAACACAACTAGCTCTTTACTTATAAGTTGTATTGAGAGCTATGGACTGAGGATTTCGAAATGATTCCGAATTTCTAGAGTTCCAAAAGGCTTTTGACACCACGCCCCTCAAGCGGCTTGTAATCAAATTGTGTGCTTATGGAGTATCGTGTCAGTTATGTGATTAGATTCTTGATGTTCTGCTAGAGCGGTCACAGTTAGTAGTAATTGACGGGAAGTCATCGAGTAAAACAGAAGTGATTTCTAGCGTTCCCCAAGGTAGTGTTATAGGCCCTCTGCTGTTCCTTATCTGTAAAAACGATTTACACGACAATCGGAACAGCCGTCTTGGTCGCTTGCAGGTGATACTGCCCTTTATCGTCTGGCAAAGTCTTCAGAAGATCAGAACCAACTGCAAAACGATTTAGATAACATATCTGTATTGTGCAAAAGTTGTCAATTGACCCTAATTATCGAAAAGTGTGAGGTCATCCACATGAGTGCTAAAAGGAATCAGTTAAATTTCGGTTACACGATAAATCGATCAAATCTAAAGGCCGTAAATTCAACTAAATACCTAGAAATTACAATTACGAACAACTTAAATTGGAAAGAACACATAGAAAATGTTGTGGGGAAGGCAAACCAAAGACTGCGACTTATTGGCAGAACACTTGATGCAGCAGGTCTACTAAAGAGAGTGCCTACACTAGGTCGTCCGTCCTCTTTTGGAGTACTGCTGCATCGCGCGGGATCCTTACCAGATACGATTAACGGAGAGCATCGAGAAATTTCAGACAAAGGCAGCACGTTTTGTAGTAGCGGAGAATTGGAGAGAGAGTGTCTCGGACATGATACGGGTTTTATGGTGAACATCATTAAAACAAAGGCGTTTCTAGTTCCGATAGGATCTTCTCACGAAATTTCTATCATCAATTTTCTCCTCCAACTGTAGAAATATTTCGTTGGCGTCGACCTACACACGAAGAAATGATAGTCATAATAAAATAAGTCAAATCAGAGCTCGTACGGAAAGATACATTGATCAGTCAAAACATTATTAACATCGACCTACTATCGATATAAACTAGTCCAGACGATAGCAGCATCACCTGGCCAGGAATGACTGCTAGTCAGACACACGCACGGTGCATTTAACGTCAATGACCGTGCTGTTTGTACAGGGTGTCCAGAAAAGGACTCCCTGATTTCAAAATTAAATATCTCGAAAACAAAGATCGATAGAGGAATGCAGTAAACGGTATGTTTATTGTGAAAGCTGTAAGAAGTTTATACAGCAGTTTGAAATAATAGTTACAAAAGCTGCTAACTGTAATCGCCATACGTAATGCCTCGTATAAATAGTGATCCGAAGTCAGAGCGATCAGTTTCACTATTGAAACGTGAAAGGAGGTTAGCGTACCGAAGGAAGAGATTAAAACCATGTACTCCATTGAACAACGCGCTTTTCTGGTGCCAGAGTACCACAGGTTAGAAGAGAGTCCTACGGCAACAAGGCGAAGTTTTCGAGCACGATTTAATGTTCCAAAAGGACCCGATGCGAAAACCATTCGTACGCTCTTCGCAAGATTTCAACGAACAGGCAGCGTAACTGATGATCTAGTGGGGCATGTTGGCCGCAAGCAAACCGCAGTTACGCCTGAAAATATCGCCACAGTTTCTGGAATTATTCAGCGAAATCCAGTCATCCGTCCGTAGAATTGCATCTGAGACTAGTTTGAAGCGTTCCAGCATGCAGAAAATACTGAGAAAGAGCCTACACATGTTTCCATTCAAAACTCAAACCCACCAGGCCATACCCGTACGAGCTGTGCAACAAAGGGTTGCCTTTGCTAATCAGATGCTCACAATGATTGATAGTGAAGGATTTGATGTTGGCTGCATCTGGTTTACAGATAAAGCACACTTCCACCTGAATGGATACGTGAATAAGCAGAACTGGCGATTTTGTGGTTCCGAAAAGCCATATTGGTTTGAAGCGAAACCCCTGTATTCTCTTTAAGTTACTGTGTGGGCTGCAGTATGCAGCAGAGGCATTATTGGCCCTTTTTTCATTCGAGAAACGGTCACTGGTGCACGTTACGTTGCAATTTTGGAACAATTTGTCGCCACACAGCAAGCGTTAGAGGATCGACCAGGTACTGAATGGTTTATGCAAGATGGAGCCCGACCACATCGGAGCGAACAAGTGTTTCACTTTCTTGAGGAATACTTCGGGAATCGAGTCATTGCTTTGGAATATCCCAAATTTACTGGTGCAGGCATGGATTGGCCTCCATATTCGCCGGATTTGACTCCCTGTGACTTTCTTTTTGTGGGGCACAGTGAAAGACATGGTCTACCCGATGCATCCCGCCACGCTGGACGAGCTTGAATCGGCGATCTCTGTGGCATGTGAATCCATTTCGGTTGAGACACTACGAAATGTGAGGCGAATTTCATTCTTCGTTTGCGCCACCTCTGTAGTGTCAATGGTGAACATTTTGAAAACATTGTGATGTGATTGTTTGCAAAGATTGTTTTCATACGATTATTTCACTTATGTATGCTGATATGAGCTGTACAGCGTACAGCGCCATCTGTTAGCAGCTTTTGTAATTATTATTTCAAACTGCTGTATAAACGTCTTACAGCTTTCACAATAAACATGCCGCTTATTGCATTCCTATATCGATCTCTGTTTTCGAGATATTTAATTTTGAAATCAGGGAGCCCTTTTCTGGACACCCTGTATATACTCGTAGAATGAGGAAGGCGCGCGATCCATCTGAGTTTGACCGAGGGCAGAATGTGATGGTCTGGAGGCTCGGCACGAGCATTTCGGAAACTACACGACTTTCGGGTGTTCGAGGAGTCCTGTGATCTGGACAAGCGGCGAACTTTGGCGAAACTAACATCAGACTTTAATACTGGGCAGAGTACAAGTGTGTATAAACACACAGTGCACCGAACACTCCTCCAAGGATGGGCCTCCGCAGCCGACGACTTATGCTTTGTGCCATCATGAAATCGACAGCTACGACAGCCGTTGTCACGTGACCATCGGCCCTGGACGTTGGCGCAGTGGCAGAGCGTTGCATGGTCTGATAAATCCCGATGCTTCCTTCATCATGCCGGTCTGAGGCACGAATCCATCGTCGTCCAGGAGAACGGCTCCTTCACGCCTGTACAGAGGGACGGAGACAAATTGGCGGCGGCTCCATTATGCTCTGGTGAACATTGATGTGGGCACCCAAAAGTGGAGCTCATACAAGGCACCATGGCGGCCAAGGAGTACCGTACATTGGTTGCAGACCACATACACCCCTTCATGGCGATTATGTTTCCCAATGGCAGTGGCTTTTTTCAACAAGATAATGCTCCATGTTACAAGACCAGGAGTGTGATTGAGTGGTTCGAGGAACACAGTGGCGAGTTCTATTTTATGTGCGGGTTTCCCAACTCGTCAGATCTGAACCCCATCGAACACATCCGGGATCTGACTGAACGTAGTCAGAGCTCATCGTCCACCATCCCGGAATTTACGTCAATTAGGTGACTTGTGTGTGCAGATGTAGTGCCAGTTCCCTCCAGCGACTTACCAAGGCCTAACTGCTTCCATATCATGACGTTTCGCCGCTGTAGTCCTTGCCAAAGGTGGATATGCCGGCTATTAGGCAGGTGGTCTTAATTTTCTGGCTGATCAGTGTATATGTGCGGAATGATAGAGACTTAGTGTGAACACGGTTCGGTGAACTCTCTGTCAAGCACTTAAGTATGATTTGCAAAGTAGCCACGTAGATGTAGATGTAGATGAAGGCCTGGTGTACCACTCGCAGCGACGACGCTACAGCAGTGCTCGTAGGGAGGTCTCAAGCGGTGAGGACCAGAGGCGCATGTCACGCCCCGTCAGTGACAGTCGCAATTAAGCACGGCAGGAAGTGCTGCTGGTGTTGGATACAGATCCATCTCAACCAATTTCAGAACATAGCGGATGGAACTACATGCAACAAGCTTTTGGAATCGGGTACCTTGCGAAAGGCAATTTCTCACAGCGGCGCAGTGAGCCTCACGTCTTCAGTGGGCTGCTTCACGTCTGCTGTGCAGCGAGCTACCTTAATTTAAGTATTAACTGTATTTTTCTTACTTGTCACTTCTTCTTCCGTGTGTATTTGCTTTTAGGAAGCTTTAATTTTCGAGTGCCCTTAATAGTGTTCCATAGATTTCGTGTTTGTTTTGAATACAGTCAGAGAGAGTCCCTTTAGTCAGCCATAGTGCCAGTAGTGTCAGTGTCGTCGTAACTGCCGTCTGCTTCACGTCTGCTGTGCAGCGAGCTACCTTAATTTAAGTATTAACTGTATTTTTCTTGTCACTTCTTCTTCCGTGTGTATTTGCTTTTAGGAAGCTTTAATTTTCGAGTGCTCTTAATAGTGTTCCATAGATTTCGTGTTTGTTTTGAATACAGTCAGAGAGAGTCCCTTTAGTCAACCATAGTGCCAGTAGTGCTAGAGTTTGTTTTCAATACAGTCCAGAGACAGGTAGTGCTATTTTCATTGTTTTCTACAAGAAGTGGCTAGCAACCACAGTTTAGTGAATAAGCAGCCGCCTATAGTGAATTAGCAGTCTAGTTAAAGGTTGATTAACTCCCTTCAGTAAATTGTTTCCTTAGGATGGATAGGATGTGTGACTGCTGTGTACGGACGCAGGAGGAGCTGGCCACTGTTCGCGAACAGCTGAGCGTGTTGATGGCCGCGGTCAGCCGTCTTCAGGCTGCTGCCTCGGAGTGTAGCGGCAGTGGGGAGTCTGGTGCGTCGCAAGGTACACCCAAGGTGTTACATGCTTCACCCACTGTCCCTGCTGTCGAGACATCTTCGCGGGTACCGGGCGCGGTTGGGCCACCCTCTCCCCAAGGGGAGTGGCGGGTTCAGCGGCGTTCGCGGCGCACGAGGCGGAAGGTCAATGTGGAGGCTGGCCGTGTGGCATCGCCCGCTCTGCCTGTGAGGGGACATGTGGCTGCTCCTTCAGCAAGGTCCGAGCAGGCACACGGGGGGAGGGGTTTATTAGTTATTGGGAGCTCCAACGTTAGGCGGGTGATGGAGCCCCTTAGGCAAATAGCGAGAAGGTCGGGGAAGAAGGCCAGTGTTCACTCTGTCTGCTTGCCGGGGGGTCTCATCCGAGATGTGGAGGAGGCCCTACCGGCGGCGATAGAGAGCACTGGGTGCACCCGACTGCAAATTGTTGCTCATGTCGGCACCAATGACTCCTGCCGTCTGGGTTCAGAGGTCATCCTCAGTTCGTACAGGCGGTTGGCGGAATTGGTGAAGGCGGAAAGCCTCGGTCGCGGGGTGGAATCAGAGCTAACTATTTGTAGTATCGTTCCCAGAACCGATCGCGGTCCTCTGGTTTGGAGCCGAGTGGAAGGCTTAAACCAGAGGCTCAGACGATTCTGCGGAGATCTGGGGTGCAAATTTCTCGACCTCCGCTATCGGGTGGAGAAATGTAGGGTCCCCCTGAATAGGTCAGGCGTGCACTACACGCCGGAAGCGGCTACAAGGGTAGCGGAGTACGTGTGGAGTGCACATGGGGGTTTTTTAGGTTAGAGAATCCCCTCCCTAGGCCCGACAAGACGCCTCCTGAGACGCGGCAAGATAGGAGTAGGCAAAATGCAACAGGGAATAACAATATTAATGTGCTAATAGTAAACTGCAGGAGCGTCTATAGAAAGGTCCCAGAACTGCTCTCATTAATAAACGATCACAACGCCCATATAGTACTAGGGACAGAAAGTTGGCTGAAACCAGACGTAAACAGTATCGAAATCCTAAACTCAGATTGGAATGTATACCGCAGAGACAGGCTGAACAGTGAAGGGGGAGGCGTGTTTATAGCGGTAAGAAGTGCAATAGTATCGAAGGAAATTGACGGAGATCCGAAATGTGAAATGATTTGGGTGAAGGTCGCGGTTAAAGCAGGCTCAGACATGGTAATTGGATGTCTCTATAGGCCCCCTGGCTCAGCAGCTGTTGTGGCTGAGCACCTGAAGGATAATTTGGAAAATATTTCGAGTAGATTTCCCCACCATGTTATAGTTCTGGGTGGAGATTTTAATTTGCCGGATATAGACTGGGAGACTCAGACGTTCATAACGGGTGGCAGAGACAAAGAATCCAGTGAAATTTTTTTTTTAAGTGCTTTATCTGAAAACTACCTTGAGCAGTTAAACAGAGAACCGACTCGTGGCGATAACATATTAGACCTTCTGGTGACAAACAGACCCGAACTATTTGAAAAAGTTAACGCAGAACAGGGAATCAGTGATCATAAAGCGGTTACGGCATCGATGATTTCAGCCGTAAATAGGAATATTAAAAAGGGTAGGAAGATTTTTCTGTTTAGAAAAAGTGACAAAAAGCAGATTTCAGAGTACCTGTTGGCTCAACACAAAAGTTTTGTCTCAAGTACTGATAGTGTTGAGGATCAGTGGACAAAGTTCAAAACCATCGTACAATATGCGTTAGATGAGTATGTGCCAAGCAAGATCGTAAGAGATGGAAAAGAGCCACCGTGGTTCAACAACCGAGTTAGAAAACTGCTGCGGAAGCAAAGGGAACTTCACAGCAAACATAAACATAGCCAAAGCCTTGCAGACAAACAAAAATTACGCGAAGCGAAATGTAGTGTGAAGAGAGCTATGCGAGAGGCGTTCAATGAATTCGAAAGTAAAGTTTTTATGTACTGACTTGGCAGAAAATCCTAAGAAATTTTGGTCTTACGTCAAAGCGGTAGGTGGATCAAAACAAAATGTCCAGACACTCTGTGACCAAAATGATACTGAAACAGACGATGACAGACTAAAGGCCGAGATACTAAATGTCTTTTTCCAAAGTTGTTTCACAAAGGAAGATTGCACTGTAGTTCCTTCTCTAGATTGTCGCACAGATGACAAAATGGTAGATATCGAAATAGACGACAGAGGGATAGAGAAACAATTAAAATCGCTCAAAAGAGGAAAGGCCTCTGGACCTGATGGGATACCAGTTCAATTTTACACAGAGTACGCGAAGGAACTTGCCCCCCCTTCTTGCAGCGGTGTACCGTAGGTCTCTAGAAGAGCGTAGCGTTCCAAAGGATTGGAAAAGGGCACAGGTCATCCCCGTTTTCAAGAAGGGACGTCGAACAGATGTGCAGAACTATAGACCTATATCTCTAACGTCGATCAGTTGTAGAATTTTGGAACACGTATTGTGTTCGAGTATAATGACTTTTCTGGAGACTAGAAATCTACTCTGTAGGAATCAGCATGGGTTTCGAAAAAGACGGTCATGTGAAACCCAGCTCGCGCTATTCGTCCACGAGACTCAGAGGGCCATAGACACGGGTTCACAGGTAGATGCCGTGTTTCTTGACTTCCGCAAGGCGTTCGATACAGTTCCCCACAGTCGTTTATTGAACAAAGTAAGAGCATATGGACTATCAGACCAATTGTGTGATTGGATTGAGGAGTTCCTAGATAACAGGACGCAGCATGTTATTCTCAATGGAGAGAAGTCTTCCGAAGTAAGAGTAATTTCAGGTGTGCCGCAGGGGAGTGTCATAGGACCGTTGCTGTTCACAATATACATAAATGACCTGGTGGATGACATCGGAAGTTCACTGAGGCTTTTTGCAGATGATGCTGTGGTGTATCGAGAGGTTGTAACAATGGAAAATTGTACTGAAATGCAGGAGGATCTGCAGCGAATTGACGCATGGTACAGGGAATGGCAACTGAATCTCAATGTAGACAAGTGTAATGTGCTGCGGATACACAGAAAGATAGATCCTTTATCATTTAGCTACAAAATAGCAGGTCAGCAACTGGAAGCAGTTAATACCATAAATTATCTGGGAGTACGCATTAGGAGTGATTTAAAATGGAATGATCATATAATGTTGATTGTCGGTAAAGCAGATGCCAGACTGAGATTCATTGGAAGAATCCTAAGGAAATGCAATCCGAAAACAAAGGAAGTAGGTTACAGTACGCTTGTTCGCCCACTGCTTGAATACTGCTCAGCAGTGTGGGATCCGTACCAGATAGGGTTGATACAAGACATAGAGAAGATCCAACGGAGAGCAGCGCGCTTCGTTACAGGATCATTTAGTAATCGCGAAAGCGTTACGGAGATGATAGATAAACTCCAGTGGAAGACTCTGCAGGAGAGACGCTCAGTAGCTCGGTACGGGCTTTTGTCAAAGTTTCGAGAACATACCTTCACCGAAGAGTCAAGCAGTATATTGCTCCCTCCTACGTATATCTCGCGAAGAGACCATGAGGATAAAATCAGAGAGATTAGAGCCCACACAGAGGCATACCGACAATCCTTCTTTCCTCGAACAATACGAGACTGGAATAGAAGGGAGAACCGATAGAGGTACTGAAGGTACCCTCCGCCACACACCGTCAGGTGGCTTGCGGAGTATGGATGTAGATGTAGATGTAGATGAACTGGGCAGTATCTGGCTAGAGGCGTGTACTGTGGAGCGACGAATCAGGGTTTTGTCTCTTTTCAAATGATTCAAGGCGCTGAGTGCACTGAAGGTCCAATGGGACCTTTAATCGGCATTGTATGGATGGTGCAGTTTAGGTAGAAAGTGGTTCTGTGATAATTTGGGCTGTTTTTCGTACACGACTTCAGTCGATCGATGAAAGAAGGAAAGTACAACTATTATCTTACAATCAATGGTGGTAGCATTAAGAGTGCAGTGGGAATTTCACTGTTACACGCAGATGAGAGAGCGGTTGTGTTGTTGTTTCGGGGAGAAGACCAGACATCTAGGTCATCGATCTCGTCGGATTAGGGAAGGACGGGGAAGGAAGTCGGCCGTGCCCTTTCAAAGGAACCATCCCAGCATTTGCCTAGAGCGATTTAAGGAAATCACGGAAAACCTAAATTAGGATGGCCGGACGCGGGATTGAACCGTCGTCCTCCCGAATGTGAGTTCAGTGTGCTATGAGAGAGCGGATAAGTAGAAAGAGTACATTGAAGGCCTCTATGAGTGGGAAGACTTGTCTGATGTGATAGAAGAAGATACAGAAGTGATAGGGGATCCAGTATTAGAATCATGTTTAAAAGAGCTATGTAAGACCTAATAGCGAATAAAACAGAAGGGATAGATAACGATCCATCGGAATTTCTAAAATTATTGGGGGAAGTGGCAACAATACGACTGTTCGCGTTGGTGTGTAGAATGTATGAGTCTGGTGATATACTATCTGACTTCTGGAAAAACATCAGCCGGCCGGAGTGGCCGAGCGGTTAAAGGCGCTACAGTCTGGAACCGCACGACCGCTACGGTCGCAGGTTTGAGTCCTGCCTCGGGCATGGTTGTGTGTGGTATCCTTAGGTTAGGTTTAAGTAGTTCTAAGTTCTAGGGGACTTATGACCACAGCAGTTGAGTCCCATAGTGCTCAGAGCCATTTGAACCATTTTTTTTTAAAAACATCATCTATATAATTCCGAAAGCAGCAAGAGCCGACAAGTGCGAGAATTATCGCGCACTCAGCTTAATAGCTCATGCATCCAAGACGCTGACAAGAATAATATACAGAAGAATGGAAAAGAAAATTGAGGATGTGTTAGGTGACGATCAGTTTGGCTTTAGGAATGTCAAAGGCACCAGAAGGCAATTCTGACGTTGCGGTTGATAATGGAAGCACGAGTGAAGAAAAATCAAGACACGTCCATATGATTTGTCGACGTGGAAAAATAAGTCGACAATGTAAAATGGTGCAACATGTTCGAATGCCTTAGAAAATTTGAAGTAAGCTATAGAGAAAGACGGGTAACATATAATATGTACAAAAACTAAGAGGGAACAATAAGAGTGAAAGACCATGAGCGAAGTGCTCGAATAAAAGAGAGTATAAGGCAGGGATGTAGTTTTTCCCCCCTACTATTCAATCTATACATCGAAGAACCAATGTCGGAAAGGTTCAAGAATGGAATTACATATAATCAGGGTGAAAAGGCATCAGTGATGAGATTCACTGATGACATTGCTATCCTCAGTAAAAGTGAAGAAGAATTACAGGATCTGCTAAATGGAATGAACAGTCTAATGTCTACAGAATAAGATTGAGAATATACCGAAGAAAGACGAAAGTAATGAGAAGTAGCAGAAATGAGAATACCGAGAAACTTAACATCACGATTGGTGATCTCGGAGTATATTAAGTTAAGGAATTCTGCTATTTAGGCAGCAAAATAACCCAAGACGGACGGAGCATGGAAGACATAAAAAGAGACTAGTATTGACAAAAAGGGCATTCCTGGCTAATAGAAATCTACTACTATCAAACATAGGCCTTAACTCGAGGAAGAAATTTCTGAATGTATATCTGGAGCATAGCATTGTATTTTAGTGAAACATTGACTGTGGAAAACCGGAACAGAAGAGAATCGAAGGATTTGAAACGTGGTGCTACAGAAGGATGTTGAAAAATAGGTGAATTGATAAGGCAAGGATGAGCAAGTTCTCGGGAGAATGGGCGAGGAAAGGAATATATGACAAACATTGACAAGAAGAAGGGACAGGATGGTAGGACATTTGTTAAGACTTCACAGAATAACTTTCGCGATGCTAGAGGTAGCTGTAGAGGAGAACAGAGTCTGGAATACATTCAGCAAATAATTGAGGACGTAGGTGGCAAGTGCTACTCTGAGATGAAGAGGTTTACACAGGAGAGGAATAGTGGCGGATTGGTGTTGTCTTCTACAACTTCATGATGACAGTTGAGTACTCTACGTATACTGTCGACATCCAAGATGACAGTAGCCGTGTTCACAAGGCTGGACACACACGTTACAAAATTGATCCAACACTCAGGCACAGTACCGCGCATCGACAGGCCCGCTAAATCACCCGATCTCGATATAATCACTGATATGAAACTTCCAGGCAGATTAAAACTGTGTGCCGGACCGAGGCTCGAACTGGGAACGTAGCCGTCAACATCGCTTCAATTTGGAAGCTCTACGGCATTTAATAGTCAGTGGAGGGTTTCAGCTGAATGTGGCAAACCGAAACAAACTTTTGGTTTCTCTTCCTCGCCGAAGTGCGGTCGTTAACAAGGTTGGAGACGGTGTTAAGGCGTGTGTCAGCCGGCAAGTAACATTCCGTATGTTACTTGTAAAAGCCACTTATGCGAGTCTTCTGACGTAGAAACACCCCCAGAGAGCCGAATTCCCCAAATTTCGTCAACTTTCACAAGTATCTTCCGCAAGTTAGTGGAAACAGTTTCCTGCACCTTGCCACAGTCATTTGCCGAAATTGCTGGAAGTTTTTTTCAAACTTGCAAAAGTTTTGAGTGATCAATACCGGTACGAAAATTACAGTGTCGAAAAGTAAGAAATACATATGAGTAGTGGGACAACACGGACGCAGCCCGAAGTAGGTCATTCCGGCATCATCCCAAATCCAATATGGCGGCCGTGTCGTCAGCCGATGACGCGATTGACGCCATTCAAGATGGTGGGAAGGTAGGTCAATTGGCCTACCTCCACTAACCTGTCACCCCATCCTACAAACTCCCGAGAAGTTTGAATTTTGGCGGGAAGATAGGTCAATATCCTAAGAAAAATGCGGGAAAGAAAGGGCTACCTCCACTAACCTAAGTCAACTCTTCCTAGGAACTGGAGATAAGTCTTTATTTAAACAATTACAAGCAGTACCATTGTAAGATGTCGTGGTCTCCTGACCTTCATTGCTTACATATTCCGCCCTCACAATCATATTCATTCGAACCCAAACTCGATAAGATAAAGTCAATGTTGTATGAATTCATGTAAACAATATGCAAATAACTAATAAATCGCAAATTCAAATGGTTCAAATGGCTCTGAGCACTATGGGACTTAACATCTATGGTCATCAGTCGCCTAGAACTTAGAACTACTTAAACCTAACTAACCTAAGGACATCACACAACACCCAGCCATCACGAGGCAGAGAAAATCCCTGACCCTGCCGGGAATCGAACCCGGGAACCCGGGCGTGGGAAGCGAGAACACTACCGCACGACCACGAGTTGCGGGCTAAATCGCAAATTCGCACTGAGATTGAAATACTCAAGGCTGGCGTACACACACACATTCAAGACACAATGGTCGCAGGGGCTTTTAGTTCGGGAGACACAAACCACACATGCCGGGGGGCCGGTCCCATCAGAGGACGACTCAGCCTATCTATGTAGGCCGGTGACCGCCCTTAGAGCAGACAGCGTTTGCCTGAGTGAAAGGGAGAACGACCCCATGTTCAGCTTAAAATCAAATTCCGCTACATTGTGTGGGAGCGCCCAACCTACGCATTCTTTACAACATAGCACGCAGTTTCAGAGATTTTCACAGGGAGACAGCAAACGCCGATGCTGCAGATTTCCGGATTGGTCACCTTAAACGAAACGTCATTTTCCCGTTTTAGAAGAGCAATGCTGATTGGCTGACGATATTTCTGACGCCTTGAGCTGAAGGAGTACTGGAAGAGACCGAAAGATATACCCCTTCACATCTGGCGTGGAGAGGGGCCGTTTCGTTGTCGCTCTTGGAGCGAGAACACGTAACGAGAGCATGTGCGCTCATACGTGTACTCAAAGAGTGAGGAACAAGTCTCTCCTCAGTACTTCACTGGGAGAGCACCTCTGTTGAGAGCGAATCAGAGTGCGACTCTGTATTGAGTCCTTGGAATTAAGCGTTGTTCACTGTGTTGGCCGACACACTTATTGTGCGGTGTGAACGGACAGAGTTATAGTTAAACACCTGCGAGCGAATTTTTGAGTGGCATCGCGGTGGACTGGTTATCTGACCGGTGTACCACGCCAATAGTTAGATTGGGGCGAATAGGAGTCCTACAAGGTGTAGGGAGAGTTTGATTGGCGAAGGTCAATCCAGATAGAATGAGAGTTGTCTTATTTGTCAGCAGCGAGCAGCGCAGACAGCAGTCATCACAGCTTACAGTATTGTGTGCTACAGCTCTTGCGAGCCCCATATTTCCTCCACAACAGCACACTTCACTGCATTTCACACGCGACAGCCTCGACCGTACCTAGCGACATTCTAACGGATGAGTTGAGTGAGCGCGGCTCTCGGCCATTCTGCCAAGTCAATAACAATCTTAAACTTTGTATAGAAATTTCATTAGCGAATCCTATCCTTGAGAGGTAACTTCACATTCCGAAAAGAACCCGGAAATAACTTGTTCAGTTCATAACTAAAGGTGCCATTGTGATTGCTCAGAATTTTTGCAAAATAAATAATAATTTTCGTTAGTTTCATGTTTTTCTCACACTAACTAGCACCACTCCAGTACCCAAGTATCCCACTAGTTACGTAAGAAATTTTGTGAATTTGTGTGTCATTTCCTTACAGCAGATGACTCCAGAAGATATTTATTGCTGAATGTTTTTCAGGCATTTCTCTTTAGAACGTTAGGAGCGTCTGTCTGACTTCTGTAGTAGCTTGGGGGTGGAAATTGCATCTTGCAGGAGCCACAGGGTAAAGGGTACATCTCAGATTAATCCGTTGCGCAGAATGACAGAATAGCACCCACACGCTCACACCACGATCAATTTTGTTAGCCATCCTCTTGGAAAATTTTGCTGAGGGGAGTTGGTCTGATGTCGCCCCTACTAGAGGCTGCTCATTTAATTCGAATAGAATTTCAATAAATTTCTTTAAATGTCTGTAAATTTGTTTAAATTTCTTTAAATTTGTCTAAATTTATTATCTACCTATGGCACTAGTGTTGTGTTACCGCCACAAGAGGCTGAGATATCAGTTTCTCAGTCTTTTAATATCTTTATTACATGCACTGGAAATAAGTCTTTATTTAAAAAATTACAAACAGTACCACCATCAAGTGTGTTCGCCATCCTTTTTGAATTTTTTTGCACTAAGAGCTTACATTCAGTTCCAATATAATTTCTATAAATTTTTTTGTTACCGCCACAAGAGGCCGAAATATCGATAGCCATATTACATGCACTGAACGTAAGTTTATATTTAAACAATTATAACAATTATGCGCAGTACCACCACCAAGTGTGCCCCCCCCCCCACCATCTTAGAAAATGTGCGCGAATTTTGCTCTAAGAACTTACTCCTGTAGCTGAGGGGAGTTAGTATCGTGTTGCGTCCACTAGAGCCTGCTCATGAGGTCATTCAATTCGAATCTAATTTGTTTAAATTTTTATAAATTCCTTTCAATTATCTACCTACAGGAATAGCGGCTTAGTTCGATGTTACCACCACCACAAGAGGCTTGCATATTAGTTGTCAGCTTTCAATTAGCGAGATGTTGGCACCAGACAGGGTGGGTTTTAATAGATGTATTACTTGCGCCCATTCAGATGAGGAATGGAAGCGAGCATTAATGCTTGAACATATGATCACCAAGAATACGGTCCTGCAAATAAATGTTTTGCATTAAAGATGCATTACATAATGCATTGAAACATTTGTTTCTGCTATAATTTCTACTTTATTTCTTTAACAATTAGTTTAAGTACGGGTCTCACCTAGTTTATTTATCACGCTGATGCAAAACACTCACACTGCCTGCGGTCTGGAGCAGGAAAAATTATGTCAAAAAGGAATCAGTCTGTTCTGGGCTGCTGGAGAGAGGAAAGAGTTTATTTATTTGTTCCACAATTTATTTAGCCACGGATTTCATATTGGTAAGAAAAAGCGTTCGCTACTACTTTCAACCGCTTTTTCAAGTTCATCCAACCACATGTCCTACATACATCGAGGGACGGATGTCACCTACTTTATTTATTACGCTGATACAAAACACTCGCCCTGCCGGTGGTCTGGAGGGTGAAAATTGGTGTCATGAAGGAATCAGCCTGTTCTGGGCTGCTGGAGAGAGGAAGGAGTGTACGTTATTTATTCTTTGAACAATTTATTTAGCTACGGTTTTCACCCAATTTCTTTATTAAGCTGATGCAAAACACTCGCCCGAGCCTGCTTGGAGTCACAATATACAGTTTACATACCTGGAAACTATTCGTAAATATTGCATTACGCTGATGTACAGAGACACAAACAACTCGTAAATTACTCAATTACAAGGACGATCGTCGTATCACTCAGAGAGAAATTGCAAGCACAATCGGCATTTCACAAGAATGTGTGGGTCACATTATTGTTTTGCTTGGCCATCGGAAGATCTCTGGCGTTACGAGAATGAAGGTGACGCCTTTCTCAATTTAATTGTGGGGACACCATTACGACCCTGCCTAGGTCATGGATGTGTGTGATGTCCTTAGGTTAGTTAGATTTAAGTAGTTCTAAATTCTAGGGGACGGATGATCTCAGAAGTTAAGTCCCATAGTGCTCAGAGCCATTTGAATTTTTTTGTCAGTCTATAGAATATCGACACAAAGACTCGCCACAGAGAAAGAAATTCAAGACGCAGCCCTCAGCTGGAAAAATCATGGCCACAGTGTTCTGAGATGCAGATGGTGTTATCCACGGTGATTTCCTTGATCGTGAACAACAATAAATTCGGAGTGTTACATCACAACGCTGCGAACTCTGAAACGACGGCTAACAAGGATCCGAAAGGAAAAGATAAATGTTCTCCTGCAGCATGACAATGCCAAATCACACAATTCACGTGCCACGACAGTAGAACTTCAGAGACTGAATCTCACCACCGTACGGCATCCTCCATACATTCCAGATTTAGCACCTTCTGACTTCCATCTGTTCCCGATAATGAAAGTCCATCTGCGGGGACATCGTTATGCTTCTGATGAAGACGTTGAGACAACTATGAGACTGCAGTTGCTGAAACTTCTTCCGTGAGGGCTTCAGAAAGCCGCGCGGGATTAGCCGAGCGGTCTCGGGCGCCGCAGTCATGAACTGTGCGGCTGGTCCCGGCGGAGATTCGAGTCCTCCCTCGGGCATGGGTGTGTGTGTTTGTCCTTAGGATAATTTAGGTCAAGTAGTGTGTAAGCTTAGGGAAGCTTCAGAAAACTTGTTCATCGTTGGCAGAAATGTATCCAATTGGCTGGTGATTATGTGGAAAAGTGAATATTGGTAATAAAATATCACATTCTAAGGATTATTTCTGCGTTTCATTTATTAAAATGTTCCCATCCAAACCAAATTTACGAAGGTGGAGGCATTACTTTTCATTCAACCGTCGTTTTATAGTCATAGGCTACCACTTTTTGTTCGTTTTGTGAAATGCACAATTTTACATTGCTCAACAATTAAAGGCCGATCTTTGCAATACTTAGCAAATTTTATCAAGATCCGAGTGAATATTTGAGCAGTTTTTTTTTTCAGACAGTACTCTGTTACAGGTAACTGCATCATGTTAAAAGTCTGAGGTTACTATTAACATTGTCTGCAATGTCGTTAACATACAACATGAATAGCAAAGGACCCCCAACACGCTTCCCAGGTTACAGCTAAAGTAACTTCTACATCCATCGATGACTCTCTATTCAAGGTAGCACGATACGTCCGTTCTACCAGAAATCCTCAACTCGGGTCACAAATTTCGGTTGATGCTCCATGCGATCGTACTTCCCATAATAAGCGAAAGTGCACTACTGAGTCAAACAGTTACTGGAAATCGAGAAATACTACATATACTGACTGGTTTGACCCGTGGCTTACATGGTGTTGTGTGGGTAAAGTGCGAATTGGATTTCGCATAATCGGAAGCCTTGCTGGTCAGCGTGTAGAAGGTCATTCAGTTCGAGATGACTCGTCGCGTTCAAGCTCAGAACATACTGTAAGATTCTACAACAAACTGATGTCAAGGACACGACTGTTACCCTTCTTGTAGCAAGTTCCTCAAATGCCCTTGCCCAAGCTACTTGCAGAAGTAAAATTGCGTAAGCTTTTCTTCCAGTGTGCAAGTACTTGCAGAAATCACTTGCGCAAGTTACTTAGTAGTGGATAGGGTATTAAAGTGGTCTCCTGGAGTTACTAATTCTTTGTCCCGTGTGCTTGTTATTAAATCGAATTAACTAAGAACTTCATCTACATCTACATCCACATATATACTCCGCAAGCCACCATACTGTATATGGTGGAGGGAACTTTGTACCACTACTAGTCATTCCACTTCCTGTTCCACTCACAAATAGAGCGAGGGGAAAATGAATCTCTATACGTGTCCGTACGAGCTCTAATTGTTCTTATCTTGTCTTCGCGGTGCTTATGCGAGATGTACGTTTGCAGCAATGGAGTCATTCTGCAGTCAGGCGCAAATATCAGTTCTCTAAATTTTCTCGACTTTGAAACTTCCTAGCAGATTGAAACTGTGTGCCGGACCGAGACTCGAACTCTGGACCTTTGCCTTTCGCGGAGAAGTGCTCTACCAACTGAGATACCCAAGCACGACTCTCGCCCCGTCCTCACAGCCTTACTTCCGCCAGTACCTCGTCTCATTGGCAGAGCACTTGCCTGCGAAAGGCAAAGGTCCCGAGTTCGAGTCTCGGTCCGGCACTCAGTTTTAATCTGAAGGAAGTTTCAGATCAGCGCACACTCCACTGCAGAGTGAAAATCTCATTCTGAAACTTTCTCGACTTTGTTTCACCAAAAGTACGCTTTATTCGCCTATGGAATCCCATTCGAGTTCACGAAGCATCTCTGTAATAGTCGCTTGTTGATTGAATCTATCGGAAACAAATCTAACAGCAAGCCTCTGGAATTGTTTTAATGTCTTCCTTTAATCCGACCTGGTGGGGATCCCAAACATACGAGCAGTACTCAAGGGTGGGTCGCTCTAGTGAAGTGTTGAGTGCTATTGACAAGAGATATCAGATAGATTCCGTATTTCTGGATTTCCGGAAAGCTTTCGACACTGTACCACACAAGCGGCTTGTAGTGAAATTGCGTGCTTATGGAATATCGTCTCAGTTATGTGACTGGATTTGTGATTTCCCGTCAGAGAGGTCACAGTTCTTAGTAATTGACGGAAAGTCATCGAGTAAAACAGAAGTGATTTCTGGCGGCCCCCAAGATAGTGTTACAGGCCCTTTGTTGTTCCTTACGTATATAAACGATTTGGGAGACAATCTGAGCAGCCGTCTTCGGTTGTTTGCGGATGACGCTGTCGTTTATCGACTTATAAAGTCATCAGAAGATAAAAACAAATTGCAAGACGATTTAGAAAAGATATCTGAATGGTGTTGACCCTAAATAACGAAACGTGTGAGGTCATCCACATGAGTGGCAAAAGGAATTCGTTAAACTTCGGTTACACGATAAATCAGTCTAACGTAAAAGCCGTAAATTCAACTAAATACCTAGATATTACAATTACGAACAACTTAAATTAGAAGGAACACACAGAAAATATTGTGGGGAAGGCTAACCAAAGACTGCAATTTATTGGCAGGACACTTAGAAAATGTAACAGATCTACTAAGGAGAGTGCCTACACTACACTTGTCCGTCCTCTTTTAGAATACTGCTGCGCGGTGTGGGATCCTTACCAGACAGGACCGACGAAGTACATCGAAAAAGTTCAAAGAAGGGCAGCACGTTTTGTATTATCGCGAAATATGGGAGGGAGTGTCACAGAAATGATACAGGATTTGGGCTGGACTTCATTAAAAGAAAGGCGTTTTTCGTTGCGACGGAATCTTCTCACGAAATTCCAATCACCAACTTTCTCCTCCGAATGCGAAAATATTTTGTTGACACCGCCATACATAGGGAGAAATGATCACCACGATAAAATAAGGGAAAACAGAACTCGTACGGAAAGATATAGGTATTCATTCTTTCCTCGCGCTATACGAGATCGGAATTGTGAAGGTGGTTCGATGAACCCTCTGCCAGGCACTTAAATGTGATTTATAGAGTATCCATGTAGATGTAGACGTAGATGTAGTGTTATGTACACTGTTTTCTTTGTAGGTGAGCTATTCACTCTCTTAAACCTCTTACAATAAATATGGAAGTCGTTCATTCGCCTTCCCTGCTGCCGATCTTATGTGCCCGTTCCATTTTACAATGCTTTGCAACGTTAGGGGGGCTAGATATGTAATCGACATGAATGTGTCAAGCAGCACGCTACTAATACTGTATTCCAACATAAAAGGCAAAACATTGCCTACTCATCTGTATTAAGTTACATTTTTACGTTTTTCATACCACTACAAACAGATTTTGTTCAAGTCATCCTGTATCCTCCTGCAGTCACAACACTTCCCGTACAGTAGACCGGCGTCAGCAGGCAGTGGCAGTTTGTTGCCCACCCTGTCCATGAGATCGTTTTCATGCACACGGTGATTTCGTGATGATATTACAAACTTTCAGGGATGATGGAGGAGGGTAAACATATCAGTTTGTAGTAACGGATCCTAGTCCAGAAACGACAGAGTCGGAAGTTATAAACGAAATCGTTCTGGTACCCCTGACAGCAGACGTCTTTTACTGCAAACTCTTTGCTTTCCGTATTTTGAGAGGTGGTAGTGTGGACCAAAGCAAGAAAAAATGTCCAATAACATGGGTTCATACACAATAATAAGAAGAGCTAGGCTGCAGAGTGGTGCGCCAACTGTCATCGTACGAAAGCTAGACAGGAGCAGAAATTATTTGTGAATAAGTTAACACAACAAACAGAAGACTTACTTAATTTGTATTTCTCCAGGCATACGATGACTCATTACAAATAATGCAGCAAGAATGAAGAGTGCAGCTCATACAACAGTAACTAGGATGAGGCTCGCTGTACTAACAAGGGAACCACCCCATCGCACCCCCCTCAGATTTAGTTATAAGTTGGCACAGAGGATAGGCCTGGAAAAACTGAACACAGACCAATCGAGAAAACAGGAAGAATTTATGTGGAACTTTGAAAAAATAAGCAAAATATACAAACTGAGTAGTCCATGCGCAAGATAGGCAACATCATGGCTAATGTGAACACAGGAGCGCCGTGGTCCCGTGGTTAGCGTGAGCAGCTGCGGAACGAGAGGTCCTTGGTTCAAGTCTTCCCTCGAGTGAAACGTATAACTTTTTATTTTCAGACAATTATCAAAGTTCAGGCACTCACACATAATCAAATTCGCTCTCCAATATTCCAGGACATGTTCAGATTTCCTTGACATATGCAGGATTTGATGGTCTACACACGGAAAAATTTGAAAACGTTAAAAACATATGTTATGGCAGAGCACATGGAAAACTGTGTGACTGTGAAACTGTTGCATTCATTTGTTGCAGTTTATGTGACAAACTCTTATGTTTTCATCACTTTTTTGGGAGTGATTATCACATCCACAAGAAAACCTAAATCGGGCAAGGTAGATGAATCTTTTTACCCATTCGCCAACTGTGCAAGTTAGGTGGGTCGACAACATATTGCTGTCATGTGACGCACATGCCGTCACCATTGGCGTATAGAATATATCAGACGTGTTTTCCTGTGGAGGAATCGGTTGACCTATGACCTTTCGATCAAATGTTTTCGGTTCCCATTGGAGAGGCACGTCCTTTCGTCTACTAATCGCACGGTTTTGCGGTGCGGTCACAAAACACAGACGCTAAACTTATTACAGTGAACAGAGACGTCAATAAACGAACGGACAGATCATAACTTTAAAAAAAAAAAAAAAGTAAATTTTTCACTCGAGGGAAGACTTGAACGAAGCACCTGTCGTTCCGCAACTGCTCACGCTAACCACGGGACCACGGCGCTCCTGTGTTCGCACTAGCCATGATGTTGCCTATCTTCCGCATGGACTATGTATATTTTGCTTATTTTTTCATAGTTCCACACAACTTCTTCCTGTTTTCTCGATTGATCTGTGTTCAGTTTTTCAAGGCCTATCCACTGTGCCAACTTATAACTAAATCTGAGGGGGATGCGATGGGGAGGTTCCCTTGAAAGCACAAGCGGTGGTGTCGGGCTGCAAGTGCAAGTGGCTCGACTGGCTGCTGCCGGCCGTTCTATATCGTGGCGGCAGAGGGCGCTAGTAGTGCGGAGCTGCTGGACTCGTGGCTCAGCAGGCAAGTACCATTGGCTCCACCAGATCCCATGCGATCGGATGGAAACTTGCACTTCCATTATCGACTTCACGATGCCCGTGGGGTGGTATCGACAAGTAATACCACACATATCATAAGAGCTAGAAGCACTTGTTTATCTTTGCTACTGTGGAACAAATCTCTTCTACTGAACAATGCTCACAGTTCTTAAGGTATGCAGTTTAGAGCCCATGTTTACTGGACATTTTTTTTCTTGTTTTGCTTTGTACCATGACAGATAGATATTCGGCGATCAGAGGCCCTGCAGATCACGCGCTGCTTCCACAAACTGCCTCCATTCCTTCCTGTTTTGTACCCGGTTCCCCCAGGTGTCTTCAATTCCCAGGGCTGCTAGGTCCTTCCCCAGGTTGTCCATCCAGCGCTGCCTTGGTCGTCCAATGGGGCGTTTGGTTCAAATGGTTCTGAGCACTATGGGACTTAACATCTGAGGTCATCAGTGCCCTAGAACTTAGAACTATTTAAACCTAACTAACCTAAGGACATCACACACATCCATGCCCGAGGCAGGATTCGAACCTGCGACCGTAGCGGTCGCGCGGTTCCAGACTGGAGGGCCTAGAACCGCTCGGTCACAGCGGCCGGCGGGCGTTTGGTGTTTGGTTTCCCCGCTAGTGCCATCTTCGCCTGTCTTCCATCTGGCATACGGGCTACATGGCCCACTCATTGTATTCTTTTGCTCTTTATCTTCTGTAGGATAGTTGGTTGTCGCATCAGAAGATAGATTTCCTCGTT
Organism: Schistocerca cancellata; assembly: GCF_023864275.1. NCBI lineage: Eukaryota > Metazoa > Arthropoda > Insecta > Orthoptera > Acrididae > Schistocerca > Schistocerca cancellata. Next base: position 575,927,263 of record NC_064631.1, read on the forward strand.
TTTCCTCCTCCTCCTCCATTCTCCGTTATCTAAAACTGGTGCCCATATCTTCCTCATTACTCTTCTTTCAAATATTAATAGTTTTTCCCTTTCTCGCTTAGTCATGCTCCATGTTTCTGAATCGTACATTACTGCTGGGCATATCACTTGTGTTGTAGATTTTCATCTTATTGTTCACTGAGATCGATTTAGAGCTGAGTGTCTCTCTGAGGGAATGCACGCATTTCATTCCCACTGCTATTCTTTCCTTGATGTTCATTTTTATGTTGTTGTCCGTGGTAAACCAAGATTCCAAGTATTTGAACTGGTGTACTCTCTTGAACCTCTTGCCATCTATCTCAAGAAATTCTTCCTGCTCTTGTCTTCTTCCTAATTGCATGAACTCTGTTTTGTCTCGATTCACTTTAAGCCCTACCTTCTGTGCATAATTGTCCATTTTCTGGTGCATTTCTTTCAACTCGTACTTTGATTCACTTAGTAGTACTATGTCATCTGCATATGCCAGACAATTGAAGTTACCGTCCATCACTACTCCAGCCCACTCCTGTTGCTTAAACTCTTTTATTGCTTTCTCCAAGATGACATTGAACAGAACACACGAGAGAGCATTCCCTTGTCTGAGGCCTGTCTCAGTCTCAAGTGTTTCTGATGTGGCTCCTCGGAAACGTACTGCTGCCTTTGACCCTTCCATACAAGCTTGCACGATTCTCACTAGCTTCTCGATGATTCTGATGTCACGCATTGCATTGTATAGGCTATTCCTGTGAATGCTGTCATATGCACGTTGAAAATCAACGAACAGGCTGTAGATATCTTTATCATATTCCCAGTGATTTTCAAACAATTGTCTTAGAGTGAAAATGTGATCTCTTGTCTATCGGCCTGGCCGAAAGCTAGCTTGGTACTCCTGTATGTTGTTCTCTATAAATGCTTGCAATTTTCTGAAGATAATGATGGACAGCACCTTATACGTTACATTCAACAAGGTGATTCCTCCGTAGTTATCGAATTCCAGTTTGCTTCCCTTCTCGTATATTGGGCATATTATAGCCAATTTCCATTCCTCTGGCAGTGTCTCCTTCTCCCATATCAACTGGAACTGTTTATTTATCTCTAAGTGTAAGCTCTCACCTCCCTCTTTGATTAATTCTGATGTTATTCGGTCTTCCCCCGAGGCTTTGTTGTTTCTGAGTCCTTTGATTGCGATCTTCAAGTCTTCTTTACTAACTTCGCATTCTTCTTCATCTTTCCTTTCCTCCGTAGTGTTTACAGGTAGTATCTCATCTTGTTCTGGGCGATTCAACAGTTCTGAGAAGTATTCTTTCCATCTTTCTACAATTATTTCCTTGTCATTTATCAAGTTGCCATTCTTATCATCATCATCATCGTCATCATCATCATCATCATTTAAGACTGATTATGCCTTTCAGCGTTCAGTCTGGAGCATAGCCCCCCTTATACAGTTCCTCCATGATCCCCTATTCAGTGCTAACTTTGGTGCCTCTTCTGATGTTAAACCTATTACTTCAAAATCATTCTTAACCGAATCCAGGTACCTTCTCCTCGGTCTACCCCGACTCCTCCTACCCTCTACTGCTGAATCCATGAGGCTCTTGGGTAACCTTGCTTCTCCCATGCGTGTAACATGACCCCACCATCTAAGCCTGTTCGCCCTGACTGCTACATCTATAGAGTTCATTCCCAGTTTTTCTTTGATTTCCTCATTGTGGACACCCTCCTGCCATTGTTCCCATCTACTAGTACCTGCAATCATCCTAGCTACTTTCATATCCGTAACCTCAACCTTGTTGATAAGGTAGCCTGAATCCACCCAGCTTTCGCTCCCATACAACGAAGTTGGTCGAAAGATTGAACGGTGCACAGATAACTTCATCTTGGTACTGACTTCCTTCTTGCAGAAGAGAGTAGATCGTAGCTGAGCGCTCACTGCATTAGCTTTGCTACACCTCGCTTCCAGTTCTTTCACTATGTTGCCATCCTGTGAGAATATGCATCCTAAGTACTTGAAACCGTCCACCTGTTCTAACTTTGTTCCTCCTATTTGGCACTCAAACCGTTTATATTTCTTTCCCACTGACATTACTTTCGTTTTGGAGATGCTAATCTTCCTACCATAGTCCTTACATTTCTGATCTAGCTCTGAAATATTACTTTGCAAACTTTCAATCGAATCTGCCATCACAACTAAGTCATCCGCATATGCAAGACTGCTTATTTTGTGTTCGCATATCTTAATCTCACCCAGCCAGTCTATTGTTTTCAACATATGATCCATAAATAATATGAACAACAGTGGAGACAGGTTGCAGCCTTGTCTTACCCCTGAAACTACTCTGAACCATGAACTCAATTTACCGTCAACTCTAACTGCTGCCTGACTATCCATGTAAAGACCTTTAATTGCTTGCAAAAGTTTGCCTCCTATTCCATAATCTTGTAGAACAGACAATAACTTCCTCCTAGGAACCCGGACATATGCCTTTTCTAGATCTATTAAGCGTAGATACAATTCCCTGTTCCACTCATAACACTTCTCCATTATTTGCCGTAAGCTAAAGATCTGGTCCTGGCAACCTGTAAGAGGCCTAAACCCACGCTGATTTTCATCCAATTGGTCCTCAGCTAATACTCGCACTTTCCTTTCAACAATACCTGAGAAGATTTTACCCACAACGCTGATTAAAGAGATACCTCTGTAGTTGTTACAATCTTTTCTGTTTCCATGTTTACAGATTGGTGTGATTACTGCTTTTGTCCAGTCTGATGGAACCTGTCCCGACTCCCAGGCCATTTCAATTATCCTGTGCAGCCATTTAAGACCTGACATTCCATTCATATCTCTAATGAAAAATGTTTGGTTCTGAAATCCACGTTTCCGATTTTTTATGTATTGGAAGAATTGTCTTGAGTTCTTGTTTTGGCTCTCTGCCTCAATTTGTTCTTGCAAACTGGTTAGATATATTCTCTTCTCTGCTCTTAGGATTCGCTTCGTCTCCCTTCTGATGTTGATAAAATGTTCCCTGCCAGCTAGCCACTTCTCCTTCATCTTCCTTCTCTTTTCTGTAGCCTTCTGGCATGTCTCGTTGAGCCATTTCCTCTTCTTCATTATCTTCTTTCTTCCCAATATATCCTCCGCTACACTTGAGTACCGTGGACTTTATTTCTTTCCACCTTTCCTCCACGTTCTCGCTTTGTTCCATATCCTTGCAAAATATCAAAGGCAAAGAGTTTGCAGTAGAAAAGGTCCACTGTCAGATGTATCAGAACTATTTTGGCTTGTAACTTTTAACTCAGTCATTTCTGGACGAGGATCCCTTATCACAAATTGATACATTATCCCTTCTCCATCCTGAAATTTTGTAACATCATCACGGAATCAGCCTTAGAGAACAGGAGTGATCCTATCACACTTTCATGAGGTATTACTGACAATATCCTCGTTTCTGATCAGCACTCGCTGACAAGGACAGGGAATTGGGTACTTGAGAGGAATTCTGTCTTAAAGGCACCTTTGTAGTTTTCTTTTCATTCAGACATGTTTCAGCACCTTTTCTACTATCTTCAGTGGTTTTATTTATTTTCTTTCTGCAGAACTGTTACGTGTCAACCTTTAAAGAAAGTTTTGGTACATAATATGTACGTTCGTAAAATGAGCGATTGCTATCAAATGCTTTTACATTGGTTTGCATGCAGTACAGAGTTCAGGCATTCGATGTTGTTTATGTGCGATGTGTTTAAAGTTTCTAGTTTTATAGTACATTTGGAAAGAAAGTAGATGTATGCATTTACGTATCACACATGGAGCTATTTGATATTTATGCTAGTAGCTTTAGCTTTACTACGCAATCTACTGCTTGTTATCTACAAACAGCGAACGTTATTTTATCTTTCTGTTTATTATGCATTTCTGATGGAAAATCACTGTGTATTGTGCTGTTTGGCGTGTTACAGTTTTTTATGTTGTATTTTTTGTATAGAAATAACACAGGTATTCCTTTCGTTTTTGTAGTTGCACATTCGTTTTATACTATTCCTTCCCAAGCACAGAGTTCCGCCGCCATTACGTGTTGCTGTGATTGTGTAGCGTTCTCTTGCTTCGTGACATGATTGTTTGGGATGTGGCGCGCTGATTTGAAGTGGTGTTGAGGTTTGTGGTATTTAGCTCGTGTGTGTGTGTGTGTGTGTGTGTGTGTGTGTGTGTGTGAGGGAGGGAGAAAGAGAGAGAGAGAGAGAGAATTGTGGATAGGCGTGTGGAGTGAATGGTGTGCAGTATGCTGATAACTGATCATTTGCCTTTTTAAGGGGCTCCGGAACGCCCTATACTTGCAATGTTAAAATAACGCTTATAAATTACATCTTTCCTCACAAAGTATTTGAGGTAGGAAGTTGAACTTTTTACAGATTATTTATTGGAATATGGGCTACAACTTAACACAGGGATTTTACAAAATTTTAGTTCAGTTATTAAAGATGACTTTTTTTTCAATTGTAATGAAAATTCACAACATTTTTTTGCAATTTTTTATTTATATATTCAAAAATATACAGTTTTTTTGGAAAAAGGCTGTATTAAGTTATGCAGAAGGTACTGTGTAACATTTACTGAAAGTTTGAAACAAATATGTTTGGAAGATCCTTAGAAAACATGTAATTAGTATGAGAAAATAAAAGTTTTGGGAATCGAGCGATAAAGATTGGATTAACTTTTTAGTGCATTCCAGGTCCATAGGATGGATTATATTCATCCTCTGCAAACTCCTCCTCCAGCTTCCTCTTGTTCCTCCTCCTGTTTACTCTTGCTTGTATTTCTAGACTCTTTACAGCCCTGTCTGCAGCCCGAAGGCGTTCCTTGTCTAAAGCAAGCATCGCTCGTGCCATGTTAGAACCTATCTTCATTCCCATATTTCTAAATACCTTGCACCTTACAATGTTGCCATCATTGAAAGTCGCAACAGCATCATACACACCAAAGTGAAGTGTTTCTATTACAACAAATACAGTCTTGGGGATTCTCGACCATATAACACTATTTACACTTTCATTGGGGTTTTGAGTTTTTCCGTGAATACACTTTTTCAACAGTTCAGGTGCTGCTAAGTCTCTGAAAATAGGTTTTATCACCTCCATTATTGCATCTCACATCACTAAAATGTACCTGATGAACATGGACGTTAATAATAACACCATTTGACACCAGTTTAACAGCGCCACAGTGGGTCACGCCCATGTAGAACACATTTTTTAAAAAAATTAAAATTAGTTGTAGTCTTCGAAATTGAATAAATTATATATCTATTAAAATGTAATAGTCTGCAGATCCAGAAAACTCAAAAAAGTAAAAATTGAACTTTTCATGATTTTGAGCCTTTCCGGGGCCCCTTAAGGTGGGTGGCAAAGAGGGTTTTATTGCGCAGTGATGTATGTTCCTGTAGTACTTTATTTTCCCGGGCTATTGACTTTTGGATGTGATAGTTATCTTCTATTGCTAATTTTTGGTATAAGCTGTTACTAATTTTAAGGATTTTAAGTCGATTTCTGTGTTGGCTGGGTGGTGATTCTGTGCTGTTATGTAGTACGCAAATGCTGAGTTTGAGCTATTGCTTTTCAGTGCTCTGAGATGTTCTGTACACCCGGTTCTAAAATACCTGCGTATTTGACCCACATAGCAGATTGACAGCAGTTGCAAGTTAGTCGATATATTCCAGACTGGCTGTATTTGGCGGTGCTGGTGGTATTTTTTCCAAGTCTATTCTGTATTGTGGTGTTTGTTCTGTATGCTATGTTGAGCCAAACAAACATGCCACGAAAGAAATGAACACTACACAGTAACAGCAACATCCAATGGCGGTGAAAACTCTGTGCTTGGCAAGAAATCGTTTAAATAAATGTGTAACGATGGAAACGGAAGAAATAAGCGTGTTATCTCGACACAAAAAAGTAAAAACTCCACAACATCAAAAAACTATATTTAACACTCTAAAGAACGTGATAGATAGTGATTCTCGGTCGGAAGCGCATAATAAACAGAAAAATAAAATCACGTTTAGCTGTTTGCAGATGACAAGCTGTAGATAGCAGGAGACCTAAAACTACCAGCGTAAATATCCAATAGCTCCATGTGAGGTATGAAAACAAAGGTATCATATACTTTATTTCCAAATGTACTATAAAATTAGAAACTTTAGACATATCGCAAATAAACAACATAGAATGCCTCAGCTTTCCAAATGTACTATAAACTTAGAAACTTTAGACATATCGCAAATAAATGCCTCAGCTCAGTGATACATGTCTCAGCTCTGTACTGTATGCAAACCAATGTAAAGACATTTAACAACAGTCGCTCATTTTACAAATCTAAATATTTTGTACCAAAAGTTTCTTTAAAGTTTAGCTTGTAAAAGTTTTCCGGAAGGAAAATAAACCGACTGAAGATAGTACAAGAAGTGCTGAAACATGTATGTGTGAAAATAAAATTGCAGAGGTGTCTTGCATAAGGCGGTAATTCCTCTCCAGTTTTCTTATCGAACACGGAAATACGAAGAACTGCAACATTCGCAAGTTGATTAGTAATGAGTACTGGGTACTGTTACTTAAGAAGTTTTTATCGTTAAGCGTCGAGAGTAATGGTGAACATGTCGTAGGTGAAGCCTGCCTCGCAGCAAAACCAGCAGTGAGGGCGCAGAGGCCGTGAAAAGTCTGCCGCCACTACGCTGAGGCGAAAGCGTGGCGGGAAGGCGGTGTTGGCGGCTTGCTGCTGACAGCGCAGCTAGGCTGTGTGACGTCACACGGCGGCTGGCGGGAGCGACGGCCTCGCAGCTGGCCGAAGGGAGTGTCTGCTGGGCGCGCGTCCGCCACGTGCCGGCGAGTCACGTGCAGGGGGCCCGACCCCGCCACACTGCGCAGTTACCAGCTGTCACCGCTAAACGAGCGTAGTTAATGCCCGCACCTGCACGTGAGGCGCCGACGAGTAAACACCACAGGACACCTTACGCCGCGTGTGCTTGAGAGTACTTCTCCATTCTCTGTTCCATCAGCGAGGAGTGATGTTCTAGTTAAACCCCCGATTCTTTACAGAATCTAACTTCCACGTACGAAACAGCTTCAGATATCCGATTACATTGCAAATGAGTTAACGTACTAAATATGTGCCTTTATTTATTGATTGACTTATTTAACCAGGCAAGATGGCGCCATCAGGCACTCTCTTACACATAATCAGGCGTTATTCGTATTTTACATTGTATGTATTACAGTAAACATTTTGATCTACTTCTGCAGGTTGTCTCATAAGTCACTTCCTATTTTTAAACAGCTATAATTTCTCTATTTATAAACCAATTATCTTAGAATTACTTTTGTTAGAAACAGCAAACAGTAACCGAAGTTTAACGGATTCCTTTTAGCACTCATGTGTGTGATATCACACTTTTCATTATTCAGGGTAGTGGTTCGCAACCTTTCTTAGACCATTATCCCTGAGTCCGATTAGACATTAGCTACTACCCCTGCCCTTCCCCACATTATCACCAATTTTAGCTCGTAACATAACTGTAGAGTGAAAGACTTTTCTTGGAACACTTTTATTTTTATAATGATGAAAGATTAATAATATTTAGTTTGTGTGTGTGTGTGTGGGGGGGGGCTAGAATGAGAAGAACATAATGTTATGTATAATTAAAATTATTTAGGGTAACATATACAAAAAATACACAAAATTTTAACTATCTATTTAAAAAATTATATTTCCGGAAGCAATGGCTGAAATGCAATTATTGTAGTTCAGTAGACTCAGAATATGCAGTTTAATGTCCTGTAAAGGTTTCATGTCTATCGCTACAGTGGTTCTGAAATACGGGGAAGTCAAGTCACTAAATTTGACATTGTCGGGATATGGCGTTCCAACTCCCCTTAAAATCAACCACGTTAAAATATGTGCACTATACTTACTGTTCGTAAATCACTTGATTGCTGCACTCCTTACGTGTAAATAGGCAGAAATTTGAAGACTTTAGGCCGTAAATGCTTTGTGACTGACCACATGCAGTAATAGTAATAATAATAATAATTATTATTATTTATAATAATAATAATAATACCACGTACAACACTATAGGAACCCTTATGCAGTTTCTGCTGTGTCGTGCTTTCAATTAATTCATTTACGTGTTTTGAAGCGAGTAATGAAGCAATTTCTAGACTACTGCAGGTACTATCTACATCTTGGAGAACACATTTTCTTGAGATATTTAGTATTTGTTATGTACGTGTATCACTTTTATCATCAGCGACGTATGGGACAAAGCACAACATTATGTGTGTAGTGGGTGGACTACGTGAGGAATCTGTAACCCCATCACATTAATGCTGCTAAATGAGAAAAAAATATGTATAACTTATATAATCAGTATTAGAGTCTTACTAAATTGTGATAATAGTAATGATCGTTTGAACATAAATTAGTTTCGTGACTGAGACAGAATGGCATTGTTTAGTTTTTACTCCTCCGAAAATTTCATTTTACCCCTCAGGGGATAATTATCCTCAGATTGGGAATCACTGATTTAAGGTCAATTGCCAATTTCAGTGCCATACAGATATCTTACCTAAATCTTTTTGCAATTGTCTTCAAACTTCTGATGATTTCACTAGACGATAAAAGAGAACATCATCTGCAAACAAGACGGCTGCTGAGATTGTCTCCTAAATTGTTTATAAAGATAAGGAACACCAGAGGACCTATAACACTTCCTTGGTATCGCCAGAAATCACTTCCGTTTTACTCCACGACTGTCCGTCAATTACGACGAACTGTGACCTCACTGACAGCAAACCACGCATCTAGTCGCCTGAGACGATATTCCATTCGCACGCAGTTTGATTACAAGTCAATTGTAAGGAACGGTGTCAAAAGCCTTCTGGGAACCCAGAAATACGGAATCAATCTTAAATCCTTTGTCGATAGCACTGAACACTTCGTGTGGGTAGAGAGCTAGTTGTGTTTCATAAGAACGATGTTTTCTAAATCCATGTTCGCTATGTGTCAATAGACCGTTCTCTTCGAGGTAATTCATAATGTTCTAACGCAGCATATTTCCAAAATCCCGCTGCACATCGCATTTAATTTAGTAGATTACACCTATTGCTTCCAGAATGAGAGGAGAGCTTCTGTAAAGTTTGGAAGGTAGGAGACGAGATACTGGCAGAAGTAAAGCTGTGAGGACCGGCCGTGAGTCGTGCTTCGGTAGCTCAGATGGTAGAGCACTTGCCCGCGAAAGGCAAAGGTTCCGAGTTCGAGTCTCGGGCGGGCACACAGTTTTAATCTGCAAGGAAGTTTCATACCTATTGCTTCTTCTGAATATCGCTGTGACCTGTGCAACTTTCCAATCTTTGAGGAAGTATCTTAGGTCGAGCAAATGAGGCTATTGCAGCAGCATACTCTGAAAGGAACGTAGATACAATACAGTTTGGTCCGGAAGACTTGCTTTTATTAAGTGATTTAAGCTGCTTCACTACTCCGAGGTTATCTACTTAAGTTACTCTTGTTGACAGCTGTTCTCGATTCGAATTCTGGAATATATACTTCGGCTTCTTTGGTGAAGGAATTTCGAAAGGCTGTGTTTAGTAACTCTGCTTTAACACCACTGTCGTCGACAGTATTTCCATTGCTGTAGAGCAGAGATGGCATTGTGTCTTGCCGCTAGCATATTGAACGTACGACCAGAATCTCTCTGTATTTTCTGCCAGGTTTCGATACAAAGTTTCGTTGTGGAAACTATTACAAGCATCTCACATTTAAGTCCGCGCTAAGTTTCGAGCTGATACCAGATTTAGAAAAATAAAAATTACCATAGTAGGGCTAAGAAAAACGTACAAGCAGTTTATATACGTACATGATAAATAAACAATAATTAGATATTGCAATAAGGTAGGTTTTTAATTATGAGCACTAGCACTATTTGTCACGAAGGAAAGGAATAGACGAGGAAGGGAAATATGAATGTGATAACACACAGCTAAAGAATATAAGGCAGGAGAAGGTGGTGTGACTCATACAGAAAGCAAAAGAAAGGAAGTAGGAGAAGCTAGAAGCATAGGCCTCGTTTTTTGAAAGAAGGGAAGTTGGCCATATACGTTAATTTTGGCCATTTAAATGATGAATCTAGGAATATACACACAACAAAAAAAGATTTGCATCACCTCAATTCCCAGAACTCATGAAGATGGACGATGACTGTGGATATTGTATCACAGACACATTCGTTTTGACTGTTCAGGGATGTCACTAAACCCGCCCAAAGATGTAAAAATCCATGCATGAACAGTGCCTATTAGACGGAGGGTTCCGACAGCCTACCAGTTCCAGCCTTTCCATCAGGAAGAAGGTACACGACTCGTTTTGTCTGTAGTTCAACCATGCCTAGACGGTCAGTACCGCGGTTCGATCGCTTCCGCATTGTTACTTTGTGCCAGGAAGGGCTCTCAACAAGGGAAGCGTCCAGGCGTCTCGGAGTGAACCAAAGCGACGTTGTTCGGACATGGAGGAGATACAGAGAGACAGGAACTGTCGATATGCCTCGCTCAGGCCGCCCAACGGCTACTACTGCCGCGGATGACCGCTACCTACGGATTATGGCTCAGAGGAACCCTGACAGCAACGCCACCATGTTGAAAAATACTTTTCGTGCAGCCACAGGACGTTATGTTACGACTTAAACTGTGCGCAATAGGCTGCATGATGTGCAACTTCACTCCCAACGTCCATGTCGAGGTCCATCTTTGCAACCACGACACCATGCAGCGCGGTACAGATGGGCCCAACAACATGCCGAATAAATCGCTCAGGATTGGCATCACGTTCTCTTCACCGATGAGTGTTGCATAAGCCTTCAACCAGACAATCGGCGGAGACCTGTTTGGAGGCAACCCGATCAGGCGTCTATTCACTGAGAGCTGGGACGAAACATAAACAGTGTCACGTGAGCGACTACGCTCGTTTCCAGAGAAAGCATTCGGTGTTCACGTGATACGTAGGGGTGTGGAAAATCCTTGGCGCACGCTTTGCAGCTGGCGGCGTTCGGCTGGCTGCCGAACTGTCACAGCGGACTGTGAGAAACCTGGGCAACAATGTACGAAATAAATTTAACAATAATGTTTAAGTAATGTTAAACTGAGTTCATTCTGTCGAATCACATTTATTTTTATTCAGGTTGCTAACAAAACGCTCCATTCACACACAATTGTTAATTTTAATAACAATACCAGTAATAATAATGAGAAAGCACGAAACAAGGTTCACTCTGTCGAACTTGAACTGTTTTCATTGAGGTTTATAACAAATCGCTCCTCTCTCTCTCCTCTATAATGCAGTCTAATTTCCACATTTGAGTTTCCACTCGTAAAGGACAAACGGTTGCACCCATCGCATTCGAAAAAACTACAAAATTAAATTCAAACCTTTCTGAAACTTTTCTCGCTTACACCCCCACAAAAAAATTTAAAGGGGAAAAGTTTGTCGCGTACTATATTTCGGATGATGATTTGGTAAAAGGTCTGCATCAGACGTGAGATTTTAATTTATTACTTCACAATTACTGACTCCATTGTGCAGAAAATTTGCAGACGTCATCAACATATAGTACTGAAGGCAATTACAAAATTATTTTGCTGCACGACACACAGTTTAGGAGATATGGCGTGATGAATATAGAGTAACGCGAAAAAACAACTTTTCCTGAAAGCTTAAATATTTCTCTTTTTCAGTGACAATAAATTTTAATGTAATGTAAAAAAAGGGTTCGATAGGTAGTTCTCGGATCACTTTATCATGCTCAGGTGCCAAATTATAAAAAACACAACTTTCATTTTTTAGTTTCTAACGCCCCTGCCTTGTACACCCCTCGACGGGAGCGCTGTAGTCACGCGCCTTGCCGTGTTTACAATACGTTTCTTGTTTCGGTGAACGGAGGTTAGCTAGTGCAGCAAGATGGAGGTTCTCTTCTGTTTTGGGGCCGACGTACGCCGCTGGTGGTCATGGGAGGCGCCGTAACGGCTGTACGATACTTGACTGACATCCTCCGATCGATAGTGCAACCATATCGGCAACATATTGGCGAGGCATTCGTCTTCATGGGCGACAATTCGCGCCCCATCGTGCACATCTTGTGAATAACTTCCTTCAGGATAACGACTTCGCTCTACTACAGTGGCCAGCATGTTCTCCACACATGAACGCTATCGAACACGCCTGGAATAGATTAATAATAATAATAATAATAATGGCGTGTGACTGGGGCCTCCCGTCGGGTAGACAGCTCGCCTGGTGTGCCGGCGACCACTCAGCCACCTGGGGCGGACCCTGGGATAGATTGAAAAGGGCTGTTTATGGACGACGTGACCCACCAACCTCTCTGAGGGATCTACGCCGAACCGCCGTTGAGGAGTGGGACAATCTGGACCAACAGTGCCGTGATGAACTTCTGTATAGTATGCCACAACGAATACAGGTATTCATCAATGCAAGAGGACACGTTACTAGTTATTAGAGGTACCGGTGTGTACAGCAATCTGGACCACCACCTCTGAAGGTCTCGCTGTATGGTGGTACAACATGTAACGTGTGGTTTTCATGAGCAATAAAAGTGCGGAAATGATGTTTATGTTGATCTGTATTCCGATTTTCTGTACAGGTTCCGTAGCTCTGGGAGCCGAGGTGATGCAAAACTTTTTTTTTTATTTGTGTACTACAATCCCCTACGAATCAGTCACATACAGATAGTGAGGGTAATATTAGAATAATTACTGCACGCACGGAGGCATTCGAACCACCATTCTTCCCATGCACCATACATGAATGTCGGAAGAAACCCTAATAACTGGGGCCGGCCGGTGTGGCCGTGCGGTTAAAGGCGCTTCAGTCTGGAACCACGTGACCGCTACGGTCGCAGGTTCGAATCCTGCCTCGGGCATGGATGTGTGTGATGTCCTTAGGTTAGTTAGGTTTAATTAGTTCTAAGTTCTAGGCGACTGATGACCTCAGAAGTTAAGTCGCATAGTGCTCCGAGCCATTTGAACCATTTGAACCCTAATAACTTGTACAATGGGACACACCCTCCGCCATGCGCTTCACGGTGGTTTGCAGAGTATAGATGTAGATACCAAGTAACAAAGCTCGAGGAAACTCGGAACGTACATAGAAAGCACTGCTACAGTATATTACAGATGGTATCTGAGAGAAATACGCAATGGGGCGAACGGAAACGACACTTTTATTCAAATACAAAATTTACATTGAAGTCACCGCTATTTATTATGGTCCCTTGGACATAACAAAAGGCAGGACATAGTTCTGAATGTGGTGTATGATCGCCACGGACGGCATTTCATGCCCTGGTACGTGCTCCCATGCTGGTCACGGGACTGGCAAGGAATTCTTGTGGTAGGGCGTTCCATTCCTCCAACGCGGTGAACGAATGCTGGATGTTCCTTGGTGCATGTGGCTCTGCTGCAACAGAGGTGTACGCATTCTGATTTTAACCTATCCATGCTCCCCCATTAGTCAGAAAGATAAGCTGCTGCACGTTGTCTGCAGAACGGGCAGCTTGCTTCACTCCCGTCCAAGCCAAGCTGTGAACAAGCTACGTGGCAGTTTACTCTGTACGCTTACATTGTATTGTTATGATTTGGGTTGGGAAGTATATCTTTTTTCACCCGAGTATCACAACATGCAGATTAATGACATACGAGGGTAATCCCAAAAATAAGGTCTCCTATTTTTTTATAAGTACACTACTGGCCATTAAAATTGCTACACCAAGAAGAAATGCAGATGGTAAACGGGTATTCATTGGACAAATATATTATACTAGAACTGACATGTGATTAATTTTCACGCAATTTGGGTGCATAGATCCTGAGAAATCAGTACCAGAACAACCACATCTGGCCATAATAACGGAGGTGTACAGGTACAGCTGCCCATGCAGCTTCAACACGATAGCAGTTACTTCTGTAAAATATCTGGGAGTATGCGTGCGGAACGATTTGAAGTGGAATGATCATATAAAATTAATTGTTGGTAAGGCGGGTACCAGGTTGAGATTCATTGGGAGAGTCCTTAGAAAATGTAGTCCATCAACAAAGGAGGTGGCTTACAAAACACTCGTTCGACCTATACTTGAGTATTGCTCATCAGTGTGGGATCCGTACCAGATCGGGTTGACGGAGGAGATAGAGAAGATCCAAAGAAGAGCGGCGCGTTTCGTCACAGGGTTATTTGGTAACCGTGATAGCGTTACGGAGATGTTTAACAAACTCAAGTGGCAGACTCTGCAAGAGAGGCGCTCTGCATCGCGGTGTAGCTTGCTCGCCAGGTTTCGAGAGGGTGCGTTTCTGGATGAGGTATCGAATATATTGCTTCCCCCTACTTATACCTCCCGAGGAGATCACGAATGTAAAATTAGAGAGATTAGAGCGCGCACAGAGGCTTTCAGACAGTCGTTCTTCCCGCGAACCATACGCGACTGGAACAGGAAAGGGAGATAATGACAGTGGCACGTAAAGTGCCCTCCGCCACACACCGTTGGGTGGCTTGCGGAGTATAAATGTAGATGTAGATGTACCACAGTTCATCAAGAGTAGTGACTGGCGTATTGTGACGAGCCAGTTGCTCGGCCACCATTGACCAGACGTTTTCAATTGGTGAGAGATCTGGAGAATGTGCTGGCCAGGGCAGCAGTCGAACATTTTCTGTATCCAGGAAGGCCCGTACAGGACATGCAATATGCAGTCGTGCATTATCCTGGTGAAATGTAGGGTTTCGCATGGATCGAATGAAGGGTAGAGCCACGGGTTGTAACACATCTGAAATGTAACGTCCACTGTTCAAAGTTCCGTCAATGCGAACAAGAGGTGACCGAGACGTGTAACCAATGGTACCCCATACCATCACGCCGGGTGATACGCCAGTATGGCGATGACGAATACACGCTTCCAATGTGCGTTCACCGCGATGTCGCCAAACACGGATGCGACCATCATGATGCTGTAAACAGAACATAGAGTCATACGAAAAAATGACGTTTTGCCATTTGTGAACCCAGGTTCGTCTTTGAGTACAACACCATCGCAGGCGTTCCTGTCTGTGATGCAGCGTCAAGGGTAACTGCAGCCATGGTTTCCGAGCTGGTAGTCCATGCTGCTGCAAACGTCGTCGAGCTGTTCGTGCAGATGGTTGTTGTCTTGCAAATGTCCCCATCTGTTGACTCAGGGATCGAGACGTGGCTGCACGATCCGTTACAGCCATGCGGATAAGATGCCTGTCATCTCAACTGCTAGTGATACGAGGCCGTTGGGATCCAACACGGCGTTCCGTATTACCCTCCTGAGCCCACCGATCCATATTCTGCTAATAGTCATTGGATCTTGACCAACGGGAGCAGCAATGTCGCGATACGATAAAGCGCAATCGCGATAGGCTACAATCCGACCTTTATCGAATTCGGAAACGTGATGGTACGCATTTCTCCTCCTTGCACGAGGCATCACAACAATGTTTCACCAGGCAACGTCGGTCAACTGCTGTTGTGTATGAGAAATCGGTTGGAAACTTTCCTCATGTCAGCACGTTGTAGGTGTCGCCACTGGCGCCAGCCTTGTATGAATGCTCAGAAAAACTAATCATTTGCATAGCACAGCATCTTCTTCATGTCGGTTAAATTTCGCGTCTGTAGCACGTCATCTTCGTGGTGTAGCAATTTTAATGGCCAGTAGTGTACATAGACCTGTTTATTCCTACAATGGTTTACATGAGTTTACAGCTTGAGCATTTAGCTATTTTTCGACATAATCACCATTTCTGTCGATGCATTTTTGTAGACGCTTGGCAGTTTTTGTACGCCCATGTCATACCAGCTCGCCGCCATGTTGTTCAGCAAGTTATGATCCTCTTCTTTCTTCTCGTCGTCGGAGCTGAATCGCTTTCAGGCCAAATGTTCTCTTAACCTAATGAACAGATGATAGTCACTGGGCGCCAAGTCAGGTCTATAGGGTGGGTGGGTGATTATGTTCCACTGAAACTGTTGCAGGAGAGCAACGGTTTGCCGAGCGATGTGTGGAGGAGAGTTATCATGGAGACTGTGTACGATCTTGTTCAGCATTCCTCTTCTCCAGTTCTGAATTGCCCGTTTGAGTTTTTTCAGAGTCCCACAGTACCTGTCAGCGTTAATAGTGGTCACAGCGATTCAGCTCCGACGACGAGGTGAAAGAAGAGGTTCATAACTTTCTAAACAGCATGACGGCGAGCTGGTATGACATGGGCATACAAAACTGCCACAGCGCCTACAAAAACGCATCGACAGAAATGGTGATTATATCGAAAAAAAGCTAAATGTTCAAGGTGTAAATTGATGTAACTAATTGTAGAAATAAACAGGTCTATGTACTTTTAAAAAAGTAGGAGACCTTACTTTTGGGATTACCCTCGTATGTAGTCATTTTGGATTACTGTAGGCCAGAATATGGCGGATTTTATTTGCTCTTTTTCCTTTTCGGAGTATTTCGCGCTTATTTATTTCGTTCGGTATGAACGGGTTTCTCTGCAACTTCACCCTCTTTCGATTAGTACTGGCTATTCTCAACTCGAACCATCATCAGATCACCTCAGATACATGTTTTATGTTGCGAGCAGAAGCATCTCTAAACGTCGAGTTCGCAGCTCGTGGTCTAGTGGCTAGCGTTACTGCCGCTGGATCACGGGGTCCTGGGTTCGAGTCCCGGCCGGGCTGGGGATTTTCTCTGCCCGGGGACTTGGTGTTTGTGTTGTCCTTATCATTTCCTCCTCCTCATCATCATCAGTCGTGACAGTGACTAGATTGGGGTGTGTAACAAAATTGGACTGTGTCAAAATTGGGACTTGTACGGGCACTGATGACAAGCCCAGTTGGGCGCCCCACAAACCAGTCATCATCATCTGAACGTCAAGATCCTTTGCACTTAATAACCTGATGATGTTTATTACACTTCAACGGCAACTAAAGGATGTGTAAGTCCTGTAATTTGGTGTGTTTCAGCCAAACATGACCCTAATATTACCAATTCAATTACTTTTTCCAGAAGGTGTATTGCAGGTTCACTGTATTCATTATAAGTGCCTGCTGCCACCGCTATGATAAATGAGCTGCGGTGAAACTACACACGCGGAACTATACGTGGCCAACGGATCACACACGTGCTCGATGGGACTTAAGTCGGGGGAACGAGCGGCCAGTCTATTCGTTCCTTGGGCTCATCCACCTGCGCTGTCTGATGCAGTCGCGCATTGTCATCTATAAAAATGAAGTCAGGGCCGAATGCGCCCCTGTGAAGACGTACATGAGGGTGGAGTACAGTGTCACAATAACGTTGACCGGTGACTACTGTGTTCAAAGATTTGAAGGTCAGTACGCCCACGCAACGTTATGCGTCCCCACACCATAATATCTGGACCACCAACACGATCATGTTCGACAATGTTGAACGTGGGCTCATATAGCGAGAGGTGGGAACGCACCCTGGAACATTGTCCCGCTAGTAGGTGGACAACGATTACGGTTCCAGCATCAAGGGACGCCACCGCGCTTTGCCGTTGATGCCATACAACATTTAGACATTGTCTTCGCAGTTGTTGGAATGGAAAGGGTGGGGCATCACCGCGGTCACCAGAGCTTCCCGACCTCAGCCCTATGAATTTCTTTCGAGGACAAGACGAAGCATTTGCTGAACGAGGCACCGGTAGACACTCCAGAAGGGCTGGTTGCCCGTTTGGCTGAAAATGTAGCAATATTCGTTAAACATTTGGTTGTTTTGAGCGTGTTAGACAATCATTAGCCAGTTGTACATTAAAGTAAACGGACGACATTTACAGCAACATCTCTAAACAATATTCATCACATAGTAATTCCGTCTCTGAACACTGCTAGCATCAAAACATTCATGGACCCATACTGGAGAAACGATACACCTGTGACATTTTTGTCGAACAAAACATGTTTCTTTTTATCTCATCTAAACACTTTAAAATTTTGTAAATGTAGGTTTATATATATATATATATATATATATATATATATATATACACTGAATGTATATGCGATTGTTCATAGAGTACGTCCTTTCTGGTCATACGGCCAATAAAGACTTCTATCGCGATGTTCTAAGATGTTTGAAGTAGCACATGAGCAGAAAATATCCACAGGAACGGCATGCGAAGAAACGGGTACTGCACCATGACTATCTATGAACACATACGCCCTGCGTTATTCAGGAACTTGTGACTAAAAACAAGATGGCTGTTGTTTATTATCCGCTGTAATCAGCAAACTTAGCCTCTTGGGATTCTTCGTCACTCCCAAGATAAAAATCAAGTTGAAGGGGCGAAGATTTGATACTGTGTAGGACATTTGCGCGGATTCGCGGAGGGTACTAAACACATTAA
This sequence comes from Schistocerca cancellata, assembly GCF_023864275.1. Classification (NCBI taxonomy): domain Eukaryota; kingdom Metazoa; phylum Arthropoda; class Insecta; order Orthoptera; family Acrididae; genus Schistocerca; species Schistocerca cancellata. The sequence continues at coordinate 575,945,756 of NC_064631.1, forward strand.
AAACAAAAAAAACAAAAAAAAATTATATGATGTATTTCAAAAGAGACCGGAACGTTGAGATCAACGTATTCGTTCCCCAAGGTGACAACTTTGAAGATAAGATCCAAGTAAGACGTAGTTATCTAAATTAATATGTTTCTGGAAATTTGGATACACCCGTGTATTTTTTTCGCGGATGTTGTTGTTGTTATGCTACTCTATCCTGTGCAAGCTTCTTCATCTCCCAGTACCTACTGCAACCTACATCCCTCTGAATCTGCTTAGTGTATTCATCTCTTGGTCTACGATTTTTACCCTCCAAGCTTCCCTCCAGTACTAAATTGGTGATCCCTTGATGCATCAGAACATGTCCTACCAACCGATCCCTTCTTCTAGTCAAGTTGTGCCACAAACTCCTCTTCTACCCAATTCTATTCAATACCCCCTCATTAGTTATGTGATCTACCCATCTAATCTTCAGCATTCTTCTGTAGCACCACATTTCGAAAGCTTCTATTCTCTTCTTGTCCAAACTATTTATCGTCCATGTTTCGCTTCCACACATGGCTACGCTGAATACAAATACTTTCAGAAACGACTTCCTGACACTTAAATCTATACTCGATGTTAACAAATTTCTCTTCTTTTATCATCAGTTATTTTGCTCCCCAAACAGCAAAAATTCCTTTACTACTTTAAGTGTCTCATTTCCTAATCTAATTCCCTCAGCATCACACGACTTAATTCGACTACATTCCATTATCCTCGTTTTGCTTTTGTTGATGTTCATCTTATATCCTCCTTTCAAGACACTAACCATTCCGTTCAACTGCTCTTCCAAGTCCTTTGCTGTCTCTGACAGAATTACAATGTCATCGGCGAACCTCAAAGTTTTTATTTCTTCTCCATGGATTTTAATACCTACTCCGAATTTTTCTTTTGTTTCCTTCACTGCTAGCTCAATATACAGATTGAATAGCATCGGGGAGAGGCTACAACCCTGTCTCACTCCCTTCCCAACCGCTGCTTGCCTTTCATGTCCCTCGACTCTTATAACTGCCATCTGCTTTCTGTACAAATTGTAAATAGCCTTTCGCTCCCCGTATTTTACCCCTGCCTTCTTCAGAATTTGAAAGAGAGTATTCCAGTCAACATTGTCAAAAGCTTTCTCTATGTCTACAAATGCTAGAAACATAGGTTTGCCTTTCCTTAATCTTCCTTCTAAGATAAGTCGTAGGGTCAGTATTGCCTCACGTGTTCCAATATTTCTACAGAATCCAAACTGATCATCCCCGAGGTCGGCTTCTACCAGTTTTTCCATTCGTCTGTAAAGAATTCGCGTTAGTATTTTGCAGCCGTGACTTATTAAACTGATAGTTCGGTAATTTTCACATCTGTCAACACCTGATTTCTTTTGGGATTGGAATTATTATATTCTTCTTGAAGTCTGAGGGTATTTTGCCTGTCTCGTACATTTTGCTCACCAGGTGGTAGAGTTTTGACAGGACTGGCTCTCCCAAGGCTGTCAGTAGTTCTGATGGAATGTTGTCTACCCCTGGGGCCTTATTTCGACTTAGATCTTTCAGTTCTCTGTCGAACTGTTCACGCAATATCATATCTCGCGGTAGGTGGTCTAAAATCTCTCATGGAGGATATTTACTGGCGAGTAGCTGGTGGCTAATGGCTTGTCCGCGGCGGGTAAGTCCGTGTGGGAGCAGCCGGCAGCAGGATGTCCTTGGCTGGGCGGATGTCGCCGCGGCAGTGTTGCGATTAAATGGGACGTCAGTTTACGGGCACTGCCGCAGTCAGCCGCTAGCATTCCCTCCCTGTTGGCACAAAATGCGCTACGCGATCAATTATCCGCAACTTGTCCCAGTTATATAATGCAAATGTCTACAGGTTAAACATTAATAAAACCGACAAATTGACGGATTCTTGGCTGGAAATGGAGGAAAAAGGCCCAATGAACATGTGTCGTTCCTCTCACCACGTTCCGTGTGTTCCTTGTGTGTTGCAGGCTGTGTGATTGACACAGCGTATTGTAAGCAACAGATTGGTTCGGTATTCATGTCGGGAACAAGCCGAGATGGCGTGTACGCCCAAGCAGGTGGAAACGGTCGAGAGGCAGCACGGCTACGCCGAAACAAGTACCCTCACGGACACCAACGACATCACACAACATTTCAAGCCCTTTTTGGGCGTTTGTGTAATCATGGATCCTTTCAGACAGACGAATGTGCGTGGCGGCGGCGGATTGTACGTACACTGGATTTGAAGTATCTGGCTCCACAAGATATTGAGACGAACCCTAGTACAAGCCCCAGGCAAATGACCCGCCAATATGTTGTAAGCCGTAGTACGATTATGTGCCTCCTACATGACATCCGCTACTATCCCTGTCACCTACAACGAGTGTAAGAATTATTAGCAGCGGATTGCCCTCTACTGGAAGGCTTTTGTCGATGGTTTTTGCACCAGACCTTCACAATTATGGGGTTTCTGTCACCAGTCTTCTTACCAGCGAAGGAACCTTTACCAGAACTGGCATCATCAGTCTGCACAGTTGTCATCTGTGGGCTGCAGACGATCCTCGGGGAATGGGTGAGGGGTTTCATCAGCATCAGTGTGTGGGCAGGGATTCTTGCCAATAACAGACTGGTTATTATTCCTCAACGCCTGGTGGAGGAACGTACCTGGATTTCCTGTGGAATGCTCTGCCTGGGCTGCTTCAGAATGTGCCTTTGGCAATACGACAGCTTATGTGGCTTTAGCCTGAAAGAGAAGCACCCCACTTCGGCATTACAGTTCGCCGACACCTCAACATCTTTCCGGACATTGGATATGACACGGAGGTCCTGTAGCATAGCCTGCTAGATCACCCGTGAATTTTTACCTCTGGTGTGAAGACAACAGCGTGTTCACGACGCTGATGGTATTCAGAGAGAGGCCGCATAACGAGTCACCTTCCTCTGACATTACTTTTTATTATAGAGATAACCGATACCATGTATACTATCGATTCTTGCATAGGTTAAAATTATCTCAGCTGTTTCACTAAAAGATTCATATGATTTTGTATACCATATATTATATTTGGGGCTAAAATGTATAAAAACGAAATTAATGTGTTACAATCGATATGTACAGGGCTATTACAAATGATTGAAGCGATTTCATAAATTCACTGTAGCTCCATTCATTGACATATGGTCACGACACACTACAGATACGTAGAAAAACTCATAAAGTTGTTCGGCAGAAGCCGCACTTCAGGTTTCTGCCGCCAGAGCGCTCGAGAGCGCAGTGAGACAAAATGGCGACAGGAGCCGAGAAAGCGTATGTCGTGCTTGAAATGCACTCACATCAGTCAGTCATAACAGTGCAACGACACTTCAGGACGAAGTTCAACAAAGATCCACCAACTGCTAACTCCATTCGGCGATGGTATGCGCAGTTTAAAGCTTCTGGATGCCTCTGTAAGGGGAAATCAACGGGTCGGCCTGCAGTGAGCGAAGAAACGGTTGAACGCGTGCGGGCAAGTTTCACGCGTAGCCCGCGGAAAATTGGCTCATGCCACAACTGGAGACAAACAGCGCCGACTTCATCTTTCAACAGGATGGTGCTCCACCGCACTTCCATCATGATTTTCGGCATTTCTTAAACAGGAGATTGGAAAACCTATGGATCGGTCGTGGTGGATCAGCAATTCATGTCATGGCCTCCACGCTCTCCCGACTTAACCCCATGCGATTTCTTTCTGTGGGGTTATGTGAAAGATTCAGTGTTTAAACCTCCTCTACCAAGAAACGTGCCAGAACTGCGAGCTCGCATCAACGATGCTTTCGAACTCATTGATGGGGACATGCTGCGCCGAGTGTGGTAGGAACTTGATTATCAGCTTGATGTCTGCCGAATCACTAAAGGGGCACATATCGAACAATGTGAATGCCTAAAAAAACTTTTTGAGTTTTTGTATGTGTGTGCAAAGCATTTTGAAAATATCTCAAATAATAAAGTTATTGTAGAGCTGTGAAATCGCTTCAATCATTTGTAATAGCCCTGTACTTACAGTAAAAATTACTCTTATTTTAAAAATATTTGAAATTACGAAATTTCTGGTATATTGAAAATTCATATTATTAATTGCGCAATCAAATGCTAATTATTAAGTTTGTTTCTGGATTTGCTAATCTTGTCTCTAATAATATAATTTGTGGTGTGTCAAAAATGGAGAGTGTGAAGTCAGTGTGGTATACAAGAATGGGATAAAATAAAAATATATTTGTAGCAACAGGCAAACTTCATCAGTTATTTAATGCAACAAGAACCTGCAACTTTAAATCAACATTTCAGCAGCAAGGATGTACCCCTAGACAAGACTTTGAGACATCGACAACAATATCGAGATAATGAATGTACACTACTGGCCATTAAAATTGCTAGATGATAAACGGGTATTCATTGGACAAATATACTATACTAGAACTGACATGTGATTACATTTTCACGCTATTTGGGTGCATAGATCCTGAGAAATCAGTACCCACAACAACCACCTCTGGCCGTAATAACGGCCTTGATACGCTTGGGAATTGAATCAAACAGAGCTTGGATGGCGTGTGCAGGTACAGCTGCCCATGCAGCTTCAACACGATACCACAGTTCATCAAGAGTAGTGACTGGCGTATTGTGACGAGCCAGTTGCTCGGCCACCATTGACCAGACGTTTTCAATTGGTGAGAGATCTGGAGAATGTGCTGGCCAGGGCAGCAGTCAAACATTTTCTGTATCCAGAAAGGCCCGTACACGACCTGCAACACGCAGTCATGCATTATCCTGCTGAAATGTAGGGTTTCGCAGTGATCGAATGAAGGGTAGAGCCACGGGTTGTAACACATCTGAAATAAAACGACCACTGTTCAGAGTGACGTCAATGCGAACAAGAGGTGATCGAGACGTGTAACCAATGGCACCCCATACCATCACACCGGGTGATACGCCAGTATGGCGATGACGAATACACGCTTCCAATGTGCGTTCACCGCGATGTCGCCAAACACGGATGCGACCATCATGATGCTGTAAACGGAACCTGGATCCATCCGAAAAATGACGTTTTGCCGTTCGTGCACTCAGGTTCGTCGTTGAGTACGCCATCGCAGGCGCTCCTGTCTGTGATGCAGCGTCAAGGGTAACCGCAGCCATGGTCTCCGAGCTGATAGTCCATGCTGCTGCAAACGTCGTCGAACTGTTCGTGCAGATGGTTGTTGTCTTGCAAACGTCCCCATCTGTTGACTCAGGGATCGAGACGTGGCTGCACGGTCCGTTACAGCCATGCGGATAAGATGCCTGTCATCTCGACTGCTAGTGATACGAGGCCGTTGGGATCCAACACGGCGTTCCTTATTACCCTACTGAACCCACCGATTCCATATTCTGCCAACAGTCATTGGATGTCGACCAATGCGAGCAGCAATGTCGCGATACGATAAGCCGCAATCCAATCGCGATAGGCTACAATCCGACCTTTATCAAAGTCGGAAACGTGATGGTACGCAATTCTCCTCCTCACACGAGGCATCACAATAACGTTTCACCAGGCAACGCCGGTCAACTGCTGTTTGTGTATGAGAAATCGGTTGGAAACTTTCCTCGTGTCAGCACGTTGTAGGTGTCGCCACCGGCGCTAAACTTGTGTGAATGCTCTGAAAAGGTAATCATTTGCATATCACAGCATCTTCTTCATGTCGGTTAAATTTCGCGTCTGTAGCACGTCATCTTCGTGGTGTAGCAATTTTAATGGCCAGTAGTGTACTTCCGCATTCAGCGTTTCCTTAAGCGCAATAAGAAGAGCACAACCTAACCACGAAAAATACCACCATACCGTAATGATACCTCCTCCATTCTTCACTGTTGGCACTACATATGATGTTAATATTCTTCTCTCGATACCCTAGTACTGCCATCGCCGTTTCCAGCTCAGGGATTGCGGCTGCGTTGGGTCTTTAGATTTGCGCTTACGACGATCGACGTTCCACACACACTGTTGACCTATGGAAACAGTAAGAAACTTGACTCCGTCGAGCAATGTTGCCGATCCACAAGAAACACATGTCCGAAAAGAGGGAGAATAGACTGCTAACTCCCTCCACTAAACGGATGATGTTCACAAGCTGTCCTGTGGTCGCCAGTAGCCAGTTGGGGAGTGGGCTACTTGAGTGGCTTTTATCCAACTTATTATACAATGGAAACAAAACCATTTTGCTAAACTACGTGACTAAATTCTGTAGCCTACACAAGTTTATTTTATAAACTAGTGTCCGCTTGACTTGACTAGAGGACCGAATTTACAGAGGGTAACGCCCGAGGACAGAAGCTTTTCAGTGTCCATCGGCTCCATCTCCCTCCTCCCTTCCACCTCTCTTTTGTTTTTCACTTTCGACATTTTTAATTTTCATACTTTTTTTGTTGTCTCACAAAATTAAGTCACTCACCTGTATTAGCCATCAATATACGAAATCGGTCCTCCAAGGAACCCAGAGAGTGTGTTTTAGGTGATATTGCTGTACCTATAAGAACCAATTTATTCTTGAGTTTTATATGTGTCCTGTATCCATTTAATGTTTCTATAATTGGATGTATGAAGTGTTTGTTAAAAAACATAAAAAAGAAAAAAATCTTGTGGTTCTGGGGAAACCGCGCCAGGTATGCTGCGTTATAAATTTCGATGGACCCTTTTTTTTCTTCAGAATATGAACGATGTAAATTTTCAAAAATGGCCCGCAAGCAAATTTTGGATGATGACACTCTTTGAATGCTGAATGAATGCGATCTCAGTGACCTGGAAAATGTCTTGAGCGAGTCTGAAGAGAATTCTTTGTACAGCGAGATGCGTGAGAACAGAAGATAATCTTGAAGTGAACTCAGAAGAAAGTGACATTGCCGGTGAAAATTCTGATGGGGGTTTTGAGCCGTGCGTGGCTCGTGTTCCCGCCATCATGTATTTTATACCCTGTTTTTATCGTACTTCCACCTGACTACGTTAATTTAAATTACTACTGTCACAGGGTTGCTGCTTTGCTTGATCGTGAGCTGCGCTAGCAGCGCGTATCGACTGCTTTGCTCGACTGCTATTAATTCCCTGTCGTTGTCTGTCGTAGGGGAGTTTAGGTTGCGAGTTCGGTTCTGCCAGTGAGTTGGAACGCGTCTGGAGCGCAGTCCGGACCTGCCAGTCGGGGAGTTGCAATGCGGCACTAGTGCAGTCGGGTGGAGCAGTGAGGTGTGCGTCGACGTGGCTCGCCCGACCATTGCCGCCAAGCATCACTTGAGCCGGGCCACGGTCTTGGTGGATCGTCGGTCGGTCGTCCTACCGGACGACGCGTTTCGGCTCGCCGATCGTTCATGAGTCGGCTGTGTATGTGTGCATCGACTCCCGATTTGTTTTCGTGCGTGCATAGTTACTGTTGGGTATCGTTCAGGTCTTTGTGCAAGTGTTTGTCAGGTTGAGTGTGTAGTTGGCGTTATTTCCACTGACGACTATTTTAGATGCTGTCGGCATTCTGAGGACAGTCGGTCGGTGCTGTCAGAGCTCTCCGGTCGCTACGAGCTTCGTGGTTCACCGACCAAGGACGTTAAGGTTGATTGGTGTTTTAAGTACTCAATCCACATCCATTCATGTTGTGTGGTTCGTTTCGGTGGTTCGCTATTGGGGAGGTTTTCAAAATGGTTCAAATGGCTCTGAGCACTATGGGACTTAACAAATGGCTCTGAGCACTATGTGACTTAACTTCTGAGGTCATCGCCGGTCGGAGTGGCCGAGCGGTTAAAGGCGCTACAGTCTGCAACCGCACGACCGCTACGGTCGCAGGTTCGAATCCTGCCTCGGGCATGGGTGTGTGTGATGTCCTTAGGTTAGTTAGGTTTAAGTAGTTCTAAGTTCTAGGGGACTTATGACCACAGCAGTTGAGTCCCATAGTGCTCAGAGCCATTTTTTTTCTGAGGTCATCAGTCGCCTAGAACTTAGAACTAATTAAACCTAACTAACCTACGGACATCACACACATCCATGCCCGAGGCAGGATTCGAACCTGCGACCGTAGCGGTCACGCGATTCCAAACTGAAGCGCCTAGAATTGCACGGCCACACTGGCCGGCGGGGAGGTTTACCTGTGAGCGTCACAGAGTGTTTGTATTGCTGAAATTTAGCCGCCATGAGATGCAATTAACTATATTGTTTGACTACAGTTCGAGTGCACCAGCGGAATTTTCTGCCTTGTGGCCGTTAGTGTTCCGGTTACCTGCCCTGGCCACAAACGTAATTTCAGGCAGTGTCCTTTCCTGACGTGTTGTCGCTGTCCAACACGGCAAGTCGTTTGTCGGTCGATCCGTGGCTGTCCGTTGGTTGGATTCCGACGTACCAACTCACCACCTGTCTCACCGAAGTGAACGAGTACAGACCGACCTCCCTGGCGCTTTGAGTGCCGTTGTCTTTATTGTCTTTCTCACCGGTGTTTAATTATCTGTTTTCAGATATTTAAAATTTACGGGTTATCGTTATTTTTTTTTAAATGTTGGAAAATTAATTGTGGGCTTTCAGCCTTGCAACTTTATTCTTAAAATTATCTTTCAAGCTTGCGGCCTTCTGCATTTGAAAGATTATAGTAATATATTTTAAAATTTCGAAATTTAGTTGTGGCCTTCAGCCATTTGTATTGCACCTTGCATATGTTTGTTCATTCTACCTTGCCTTGAGGCTTTCCACCTAACTGTGATATATGGTTTTTTTTAAATTTTTTATTTGCTATTTTAACTGCATTTTTATCTTGTTGATTTTTAAGATTTCTTGTTTGGAGGCCTTCAGCCGTGAAAGATTTGCATTTGGTAAAGGTTCGGCTATATGCAGCTTTGGTTGTAAATGTGTTATTAAATTACGATAAATTACGATTAGATGGTGAAACTGACCCCAACCTTATTTGGCCCTTTCCACAGTCCTAATTACCTGTTCTGCCCAGCAGGTTTAGCGGGCGTTTCAGATTTCAATGAAGGAGATGAGTTAATTGCAAAGTCAGGTCAAAAATAGAAAGTTCAGTGGCTCCGGTGACTCAATGTCGTCAATGAGCCAATGAAAGCAAGGGATCTTGCAACCACAATGTCCGAAGTTTTCTACATGTTCTTTGTTGACCAAATTGTAGATATTACATGCACCTTCACCAGTGCTGAAGTGTACGTGTTGTTCAGCATTACAATGCAGACGCTGCTCCGAACAGAATGAGAAATTACACAGACGTAGAGTCCTTCGAACTCAGAGAGTTTTTTAGTGTGTTGCTGATTGCTGGAGGTCTTCGCCGCCGAAAAGATTTAATTTTTGAAATGTTGTGAATAAATGAAAACAGCCGGCCGGAGTGGTCGGGCGGTTCTAGGCGCTTCAGTCTGGAACCGCGCGACCGCTACGGTCGCAGGTTCGAATCCTGCCTCGGGCATGGATGTGTGTGATGTCCTTAGGTTAGTTAGGTTTAAGTAGTTCTGAGTTCTAGGGGACTGATGACCTCAGAAGTTAAGTCCCATAGTGCTCAGAGCCATTTGAACCATAAATGAAAACATTGTCACGCATAGGGTTGACGAGGTACGGAATCGATTTACGCATATCCTTCAGTTGAGCATGTTTCATGATAAAGCATCATATGCTCAGCGAAAAGAAAAGGATCAACTTGCAGCCTTTGTGTTTCAGGGCAGGTGCCCATTGAAACACTGTATGAAATCAAAACCAGCAAAATATGGGGTCAAGCTCTGGACAGTCGCCAACATCAAGATATATTTGTTCAAAATGCAAGTGTACACCGGAAAGCTACCAGGGAATGGACGAGACAAAAATTTGGGTCACCGCGTAGTGGGTGACTTGATGAAACCACTACTTGCATTAGGAAGAGGTGTGGCTACAGACAGATTTCTTTTTAGGCTCGTGCTAAGTGCACAACTTTTGCTGAAGAAGAAAATAACTATGACATGAACTCTGAGAGCAAAACAGCTTAACATTCCTGGAATAATTATGCAAACTGCATAAGACAGAGAATTTTTTCATGATAATTCATATATTCATAGCAGTGGTCAGCTATGTCCCAAGTATAACATTGTGTGAAACACTGAACACAGCTGAAATAAACACAGTACTTGATGTCAACAGTGCTTATTTAACCTAATTATACTTTTAGACACCCAAGAAGAGTAACCTTCTGAATCACTATGCTGAGTAATCTTCTGAATCATTATGTTGAGAAATTAAAAAACTGGGGTACCCCAAAAGACCGCAGCTTGCTAAACAACGTTGATGACTTAGGCCCATATTGTCATAATTTACGTCCAAAAAACAAAAACGTTTGCAGTAGAATGTGGGTGGAGAAAAGGGAAAAACTTCTGTTAAGACTGAAACAGGAATAAGTAACAGTTTTTCTAACAATATTAAGAGACTTTGTTTTATTTCAGTAGCTACTTTTGGGCTCACGTTCCATTACCAAACGGTCCGCTAGCAAAGCAACCAATCCTGTCTTATGCTTGTCTGCGATAGAATAGAAATTTTGATAAGTGGCGAATGCGGACCGAATAGCCTCGTTTTCACTTCGCAAAATCGTAATTTATGTTTTGCCGAGCATCGTAGCCACACTTTTCGACACAATCAATACTTTCATTAAATTGTGTTGAAATTTCACCTTTACGGTTAATGTTACTCTTGTCGAATGGCCGGTCCAAATTTGCATTTTTCCGCTTAAAAAAGTATTCGTCAAATCCTTTAGCTTGAACAACATCTACCTTTTTTCGTTCAATAGTTAGTTTCGAATTTTGTGCACCAATCGCTTATTAACCCCACTCGTACTATTGGATATAGAGTAAAATAAAAAGTGGATAATATCTAACACGCCATGTGATTGTAACATAACCAAAGGGATGTAAGCTGTACACAAGTCTGCCTCGTGATGACTGGGTGTTGTGTGATGTCCTTAGGTTAGTTAGGTTTAAGTAGTTCTAAGTTCTAGGGGACTGATGACCATAGATGTTAAGTCCCATAGTGCTCAGAGCCATTTGAACCATTTGTGCACAAGTCGATGCGAAATGCGGCTGTACAGCAGCTGTGATCAGCGACATTTTCAGTCATCTTCCAACTGAACCCAACAGTGAACTAGACGAAGGTCAGCAACAGTGCTACTGGCTTGTCTTCCATGTTTTCAAATTGTAAGAACTTTGTGTGTGTGGTGTGTGTGTGTATTGTGTGTGTGTGTGTGTGTGTGTGTGTGTGTGAAAGAGAGAGAGAGAGAGAGAGAGACCAGGTCTCCCGTAAATGCAAGCGCCATTCTAGGTTCCTCAATGCTCATTTCCTCTCGGTTCCAAAGGCCCAGCCCCAGCTGTTCTAAGTCTGGGCCAGATTACTTATCTGGTCCGAACCAATCTTTACCGTTGGCCGAGAAGCAAGGTCTCGACGGAGTATGGTGGAGAGTCACTGTGCCCGTGTATCCACTCGTAGTTCGAGTCCTCGCTGCAGTGACGCGTGGTAGCTGTGCTGTCACTCTCGCGCATGCGCATATCTCCACCGGGCGCCAGAATGAGGCCATGGACACATTATGAACGTTCGTGCCGCACGCGAACTTCCTGAAGCATGCGTGACCATCGTTTGCGGTCAGCGCAGGCAGACACCGATCACAGACTGCCTGACGCCTGGCTACTGCAAGAATACCCACAGTGCATATGTATATGACTGGCTGCACCGAAAAGCGGCATTGACACCCCAGCAACAGAGGATAACTGCTCCACACGTATTCACCAAAATGACAAAATCATTTGTTTTTCCATTATTGTCCACGTTTCGGCGTTATGCCATTTTCAAGTAGTCACTGCAATAAGAATAAAAAATAATAAGCATTTATTAGGGTGGAGAGTGCATACGTCATACGTGCACAAAGTTGATAATATTGAACTTTTAATTGACACACAAAGAAATAATAATAAAGTATGACACTAATTACCTTATTATTTTGAAACCTATCAGCAACCAAAACTTTAATACGATTTTCGAGAGCCTACACTAAAGCAATAGTTAAGGCGCAGTAAGATATCAGTTGAGTTAATTGCGATTTACCCAGTTCTGTACGATTGCAGCACTTTAACATTTAGAAACTAACGCCATCACAGTCGTACGAGGAGAGAGAAAAAGGGAAAATAAGTCTTCTGCAGAACAGGATGCATTTGTTTAAGCCACCAACTGGATTGGTTGGCTGGCAGCTAACAATAAGCTGAGCTTGTACGGAAACCGGAATGCAGTTATAAGGGTCGAAGGACATGAAAGGGGCCCAGTAGTTGAGAAACGAGTGAGACAGGTCTGTAGCCATCCCCAATCTTATTCAAGCAGTACACTGAGCAAGCAGTAAAGGGAACCAAAGAAAAATTTGGCGTTGAAGTTTAGTAAGAAGAAATAAAAACTTTGAGGTTTGCCAATGATGACGTAATTCCCTCATAGACAGCAAAGGACTTTGAAGAGCAGTTGAATGGAACACATAGTGTCTTGAAAAGAGGTTATAAAACGAGCGTCAACAAAAGCAAAACAAGGGTAATTGGGATGCAGACGAATTAAATTAGATGATGCTGCCGGATTTACATTAGGAAATGAAAAAGTATTTGGACAGAAAAAACTTACGTCGGCAGAAGTAGAGAGGATATAAAATGCAAATTGTGTGTAGCAAGGGTAAGATTTCCGAAAAAGAGGGATCTGTTATCATCTAATACCAATTTAAGTCTTTCAGAAGGTTATTTGTCTGTAGTGTAGCCTTGAACGGAAGTTAAAGGTGGTCGATGAGCAATATGGTGCTATACAAGAATGCTGAAGATATGTGTTGCGGCTATATGTAGTAAGCGTTGGTTCACGCAATGGAGAATGGCAAAACAGACGCACGCCGGCGACCGAGGCGTTGCGAAGTAGGCAGGCACAGATAGCCTTGCTGACAGCAGCAGTCTGCCAACAGACTGACGCAAGGACGCACACAGACCGAGCCCCGAGCGAAGTCTGGAGAGTGCTGAGTAAGGGGAAGTGAGGCCAGCACGCCAAGTTACGCTGCGGGAGTAATAACAAAAAGCTACCACCGAGGGTAAAAAACGTCCTCCTGCCGGATATAAATAGTGGAGCGCAGGCAACAGTTCGGATCTGAGGACGGACGTGGTCCTCGTCCGAATGTTCAGTCTTCATAGGTGACGATTCCGGAAGTCTGTTCCAGCTCGCAAGAGTCATCCATTCGCCGCCAGACGTCGGCCCGAGTCCGGTCGACACCATGGCTGACTAACTACAGCGACAACTTCCAGCAGGACCGGCTTCAGCGCGGTCTTGGTCACAGGCGCCGCCGGGGACTGACGCCCGCGCCTCACAGCAACCCGGCCACATGCCGCGTGGTCCGTCCATGACGGGACCTCGCGGACATCGCGACTGACGGCTTCCCAGCCTCCGGTGCAGCAGGCGTCGGCAGCTGAACTCACGGCGACGCGGCTCCGTGGGCGTGCTCGTACTGGGCGCCAAGCGGCGACGAGTTCATCTCGACCACAGGGCATCCTGGCTTCAGCGGAGCACTGGTGGCCTGAGGCTCCCGAGTGCGATCAGCGGCGCGCGTTGCGCGCATTGTCGGAGAATCTACACAGCAGCAGCCAGGCGGAGGGATCCGCAGGGCTGGGCAGCGACGACGAGGGAGAAATTGTGAAGAAAGTTCAATAAATTATTATAAAACTCCACGCCGTCTCAGTCTTTGGCGCAGCCACTGTGTCTGCTGCTAACAAGTGGTGCAGAAGTCGTAACACATGGGTAGATAATGAAGAAATTACCGATTCGGTATGAGGCGAAAATAAATGTATGAGATAACTTGACTCAAAGAAGGGAGAGTTGATATACTCGTAGAATACGTTCTGAGGCATCAAGGAGGGGAGTGTGGCGGATAAGAATTGCTAAGGGAAATAAGGGGATGAATACAGCAAATAGCTTCAGATGGGTATAGGTTGCAGACTATTGCGGGTAGCTGCATCAAACCAGTCTTCGGACTGAGCACAATAAGAACAACAGCCTATAGAAGAGAACCGAGAAATGACTGGGAAATCCCATGAGACTGGAGGAACAATCTTGGTGATCTCAACCTCCAGCAGCAGCATGGGGCAGTGCTAAGACATTGGATTCGTGTTCTGGGGGACGACAGATTAAAAACCCGTCGGACCAGCGAGATCTAGGTTTTCCATGGTTTCCCTAAATCGTTTAGGCCAAAAAAAAAAATTATCTGCCTCAATCTTACGCAGTCCAATGACATCGTCGCCGACGGAACGTTAAACTCTGATCTTCCTTCTTTCTTCTTCGGCCTCTAGTAGAAATCTAACAATGAAGCGCTCGGATTTACACAATCGATCCAATAGCAAATACCGTTACAAAAGGCGTAAACACACAAAAAACTGAAAGAGCCAATTTGGATACATGCTAGCAGCTCATATGGACGTGGAGCTTTCTGTAGTCTCAGTTCTTTCCTGTTTGGAGGATCTATATTCGTGAACACTGTTCTTCTTTCTTCGAGCTGAAGTTCTTCCTTGGTGACTTCAAAATATTGCTTCTGTTGTTGCTATTTCATCAGCATTCAGTAATATGTCTCCTTATTCATCTGTCACCACAGATGGTCTTTGTCTCGAATTGTAATTTCTTAATCTTTCTGCATTGTTTATCACTCATCCACTTTTTATATTTTTCTATGTCCGTACATACGATTAACTCATTCACCCACCGTTCCTAAGCATCGTAGCAAGTTGAGTTCTTTATGATTCTGTGTCTTTCACGACCTCGTATTTATTGCTTTCCGGAATCAAGTGTGTATTGGCTGTCGTTGAGGGTTCATTATATTTAATCTGTTTTCTTCCAGTGCCTTATATGCGTTTTTTTTTTCAATTTCTTTCACTTTATTCCTTAATATTCTTGTACCAAATTTCTGTCTTACTTATGGGTCCTTTACTTTTTTCAGTATGCGGTCTTTTTGGATTAATCTTTTAGTTTCTTATTGATCTTAAATTACGCGTTGTTAAGACTTGTATACGTACATTCCTGGATAGCTATGGCTTGACTTTATTTCTACATCTTCTCCTCACTAGCATAAAATATATTTGGTACATTATGTGATCGTAAGTGTCCGGACATCCCCCCAAAACATACGTTTCTCATATTATGTGCATTGTGTTGCCACCTACTGACAGGTACTCCATATCAGCGACCTCATTAGTCAGAGAGCAGAATGGGGCCCTCACGGACCTCGAACGTCGACAGGTGATTGGTGTCACTTGTGTTATACGTCTGTACGCGAGATTTCCACTCTCCTAAACATCCCTAGGTCCACTGTTTCCGATGTGGTAGTAAAGTGGAAACGTGAAGGGACACGTACAGCACAAAAGCGTCAAAAGCGTACAGGCCGACCTCATCTGTTGACTGACAGAGGCCGCTGACAGTTGAAGAGGATCGTAGTGTGTAATAGGCAGACACCTATCCAGACCATCACACAGAAATTCCAAATTGCATCAAGATCCACTGCAAGTACTACGACAGGCGGGCGGTGAGAAAACTTGGATTTCATGGTCGAGCGGCTGCTCATAAGCCACACACCACGCCGGTAAAAATGCCAAACGACATCTTGCTTGGTGTAAGAAGCGTAAACATTGGACGATTGAACAGTGGAAAAACGTTGTGTGGAGTGATGAATAATGGTATACAATGTGGCAATCCGATGGCAAGGTGCGGGTATAGCGAATGAACGTCATCGGCCAGCGTGTGTAGTGCCAACAGTAAAATTCGGAGGTGGGGTGTTATGATGTGGTCGTGTTTTTCATGGAGGGGCTTGCACCCTTGTTGTTTTGTGTGGCACTATCACAGCACAGGCCTACATTGATGTTTTAAGCACCTTCTTGCTTCCCAATGCTGACGAGCAATTCGGGGATGACGGTTCCGTCTTCCAACACGATCGTGTACCTGTTCATAGTGCACGACCTGTGGCGAAGTGATTACTCGACATTAACATCGCTGTAATGGACTGGCCTGCACAGAGTCCTGACCTGATTCCTATAGAACACCTCTGGGATGTTTCGGTACGCCGACTTCGTGCCAGGCTTCACCGACCGACATCGATACCTCTCCTCAGTGCAGCACTCCGTAAAGAATGGGCTGCCATTCCCCAAGAAACCTTCCAGCACCTGATTGAATGTATGCCTGCGAGAGTGGAGGGAAGCTGTCTTCAAGGCTAAGGGTGGGTCAACACCATATTGAATTCCAGCATTACCGATGGAGGGCGCCACGAACTTGTAAGTCATTTTCAGCCAGGTGTCCGGATACTTTTGATCACTTCCTGTTGCAGAGTTGAGATACCGGGAAAAAAATTTTAACTGCATGTCTAACGTCATTAAAGCGTTCTCTGGTCTTGTCCTTGCATCAAAGCGTTCTCTGGTCTCGTTCTTGCATCATCTTTAAGCCATGTCACGTTCCTCACAAACTCATGTAAACGCTCTCGTCTGTTGTTCGGGACACCTCATCCAAGCCGCCCAAGGATAGGTCCTTTCATGATCACTCCCTACTTTGGCTGCGTACTTACATATTCCAAAATCGTGCAATGAAACCGTGACGCTCAGCTCTCACTTGCTTAGTTCTCCATGAGCTGCGGCCTGTGTGACATAATCCACTCACGCGACCAACTGGCTGAAGGACAGCTGCTTCACGTGTGAAGCGCTGACTCAGCCGCATCGCTTCGTATCCGGCACGCTGTGTTGCGTGGTGATTCAAGAGAACTGCGACAATGTAAAACCGATAATACACATACGATTGTGGTTCCGTATTCAGGGCTGCTTCTACCACTAGGCGGCCGCCTAGGTCGACAAAATTTCAGAGGGGCAAGAGGCGGAAAAAATTAATTTCAAATCAAACAGCGAAAAGACTGAATGAGAATTAAAATGTAAAAGAGGAAAAAATTAAAATACCGCGTTGTTTTCAATAGCCTACGGCACAATTGCTTAATAAGTCTTTACTTACTTTAACAAAAGTAAACACATTTCCTCTTTCTACCTGAAAACTACAGCAGCCGCTACTGAGTGGTAACAAACAACGGCCTCGATTCATCTCTGTAGAGCGAGGAACGGGACACGTGAGCTGGCTTGCAATCATGTTGTGACTGGATGCAGTACTTCCCCATGTCACCCTTCTTGGTTTTTGCCTCTGCAGATCATGTGCTAAGCGTCAGTCATATTGAGTGATTCTGTTGATGTTTTAGCTCTACTATTATTGTCTGTGGATAATCGATTACGTATTAACGAGCTAGGTTTTGTACTTCTCTTTCAACATTTCTAAAATGAGTATAAGTAAGTGCAAAGAAGTAAAATTTGAAGTATAGCCCATCATACTCTTACATAAAAATGAGCTAGTGGCTGTCTGTAAGTCTGTCTCTGAGTGTCTGAGACCTGCAGCACGAGAAAAGAGGTGCATTGTAAAGTTACCACAATTTTCTAATGTAATATGCGGAATTATTCTACACAGTATTCAGAATTCTCACTGTTCCTTTACACAAACAGCATCCATATCTCAGCGGGATTCGAACCCGGACCCATCTCGGGCGAATAAAAGATGTAAAACTCCCAATAGGAAATGCAAACAATGCGTCATTTATTTATTTAAGCTCAAGAAAGTGGATGCTGCAAAAGATAAGATTTATTTCTCATCCCAAAAATATTTCAATTAAATCAGAAAGGAAGTAACACCACAGTTATCTAGATGACCTAGTTTGAAGCTTCGCCACGTCTTCCATCAGCACACCATCGTTTCTAAATTTCACGTAAAATTGTTTCGTGTGGAAAATAGTACCACTCCTTCCTTTCAAATTAAATAAAATAAGCAATTTGTCTCAAGTTTGGTTGCACTGGTATATTCATTAGAGCTCTAGCTTAAAATGTTCAGTACATGCTTCCTATTTCAATTATTTTAAGAAATTTCGAAAATTGAGGACAAAAAAATTGAGGACATTTGTTGCCCTCAATCAGTTTTAAAGGAATTGAGAACAAGGCATGAAAATTGAAGATAGTCCACAGAAATTGAGAACGTCTGGCCATCTTAGTTTAATGACTGAAAGTACACACATCAAAAAAAGTTTTGCATCACCTCTGTTCCGAAATTTCCGGAACCTGTACAGAGAATTGGAATAGAAATCAACATAAACATCATTTCCGTCCTTTTTATTGCTCATGAAAATCACACATTGCATGTTGTACGAACATACAGCGAGACCTTCAGAGGTGGTGGTACAAATCGCTGTACTCATCGGAACCTCTAATACCCAGTAATACGTTCTCATGCATGATGAATGCCTGTATTCGTCTTGGCATACTATCCAGAAGTTCATCAAGGCACTATTGGTCCAGATTGTCAATCCAGATTCGGCGTAGATCCCTCAGAGTGGTTGGTGGGTCACGTCGTCCATAAACAGCCCTTTTCAATCTATTCCAGGCATGTTGGATAGCGTTCATGTGTGGAGAACATGCTGACCATTCTAATAGAGCGAAGTCGTTATCCTAAAGGAAGTCAAAATGAGCACGATGGGGCGCGAATTGTCGTCCATGAAGACGAATGCCTCGCCAATATGCTGCCGATATGGTTGCACTATCGGTCGGAGGATGGTATTCACGTATCGTACAGCCGTTACGGCGCCTTCCGCGACCACCAGCGGCGTACGTCGGCCCCACATAACGCCACCCCAAAACAGCAGGGAACTTCCACCTTACTGCACTCGCTGGACAGTGTGTCTAAGGCATTGAGCCTGATCGGGTTGCCTCCAAACACGTCTCTGGTTGAAGGCATATGCGACACTCAAAGGTGAAGAGGGCCAGAGCGGTGCATTCGGCATGTTGTTGGGGCCATCTGTACCGCGCTGCATGGTATCGTAGTTGCAAAGATGGATCTCGCCGTGGACGTCGGGAGTAAAGTTACGCATCATGCAGCCTACTGCTCATACTTTGAGTGGTAACACGACATCCTGTGGCTGCACTAAAAGTATTTTTCAACATGGCAGCGGTCATCCACTGCAGTAGTAGACCTTGGACGGCCTGAGCGAGGCATGTCATCGACAGTTCCTGTCTCTCTCTATCTCCTGCATGTCCGAACAACATCGCTTTTGTTCACTCCCAGATTCCTGTACACTTCCCTTGTTGCGGACGCGAACGAACCGTGGTATTGACCGCCTAGGCATGGTTGAACTACGGACAACACGAGCCGTGTACCTCCTTCCTGGTGGAAAGACTGGAACTGATCGGCTGTCGGACCCCTTCGTCTAATAGGCGCTGCTCATGCATGGTTGTTTACATCTTTGGGCGGGTTTAGTGACATCTCTGAGCAGTCTATGGGACTGTGGTAGTGATCCAATATCCACAGTCAACGTCTATCTCCAGGAGTTCTGGAAACTGGGGTGATGCAAAACTTTTTTGGATGTGTACATAACGGGAGATTCACAGTGTTGTGCCGTTGGATGTTGGCGGTGGGTGGAGGTAAGGGGAGAAGACACGAATGATAGTAAAGAAGAGGAGGCGTCATTTTTCAATTCCGTCTAGGGCGACAAAACACATAGCAACGGCCCTGGTGATATATAATACTACATCCTTTAATTTCTGATTATATTTTTTTCGAACAGAACGTAGAAACTAGATAGAATAGAAATGCGGAAGAGCAACACACAAAACGTAGTCGCTTTAACACGGAACAGCGCCCGCATACTGACGGTTCTTCCTCCTTTCTGCTGTACGATGTTACGAATTTGTGGCCCATTGTTATTGACTGACATTATTTACTGTTCGTAAACTTTGCCCTAAAAATCGTTTGTTGGTATTATAATCTCGCGCCAAACGGAGTAGGCAACTAGACCCTAAGGGAAGCAATTGGACGAACAGAACAACCTCAGAAGCATGAAACTATTCGCTTAAATTCAAGTTAGTGACAATGTGGTATACTTAGTGCTGCTTTTGCGATCCTGTTTCCGTTCCTTTCACTAATTTTAAAGGCAGCTACAGTATGCATCAACACTATGTGTGTCTAGTATGTTTCAGTGCATTCCTGTAAAGTTTTAACTCTTCAGCGTGGAACCCGTTCAGAAGTCTTAGCGTATTTATTTTTCGATTGTTGCAGCTTCCACCATTTAGTAACACGTAGGTAAAGCACCCGCGATGTCTTACTATGGAGTAAGCCTCGAAATTTTGTTCTGCCCAACAACTCTAAGCTTTATGTTAGGAGGCATTTACTTTTCAGCGTTGCCAGGACTAATTTTCAACGACTTCCGAGGCGGTCTGCACAAGTCAGTGCCAGCAACAGCAGGCAACTCTCAGTTCTGCTGCTTGTAATCACAGCGATCGTAAACCTGCACCGAGAATAAGAACACGGTCATTTTCAGTGTATAAACGGCGAAAGTATAGGTTCAAAAAAATGTTCAAATGTGTGTGAAATCTTATGGGACTTAACTGCTAAGGGCATCAGTCCCTAAGCTTACACACTACTTAACGTAAATTATCCTAAGGACAAACACACACACCCATGCCCGAGGGAGGATTCGAACCTCCTCCGGGACCAGCCGCACAGTCCATGACTGCAGTCCCCTAGACCGCTCGGCTAATCCCGCGCGGCGAAAGTATAGGTGTGTGTCTAAAAACTTTATTTCAGTCTCATGATGAAGGGACTTATTTTTCCTGAAAGGCAAGCTGAATAGCTTTTTTGGACATTTTGCTACAGTGCTAGTACATCTACTTTTTCAGTTTATGAAGAGCTACGGCACAGTGACTGATACGAGTCACTGTTTCGGTAAAAGTCGAAAGACAGTGTATGATTTCGGATGATATTCACTTGTTTCTGGTCGCCAGAGGCCTTAGCTTCCCATAATGTGTGGTAGTATGCTGATACTGTTCTAGACGTGTTGTTTTTGCGTTAACGTTATCGTGCTCAGTTGTGAAGCGATCTGTGTATATTTCGAAAATGAGTGACGAGTCTGATGCAGCTTCATGGGTGGTTACACCTTCACCTTTTTCCACTTCTGTTCGTGGAAGGTGAGCTGTGATTCGGAACCAAGCTCGCAAAATAATTCTAAAAGTTGTAAAACGCTGCGACACTGAAAAACAGCAGAACAAACTGCTATAGCCACTTGCTCAGTCCAGAAAGCGGGCTGCTGCTTACACACTAAAAAGTGTAGGCAGCCTAAAGAAGAGGAGTTCAGCAAACACTTTTTCTGGTTAATTTATGCAGTAACAGCTACAAATTTTATAGCAAGGAGAAGCTTCATTGCACATATTTCCAAATTCAAATACATAAAACATTTCTGTAATTTTGAACTCCGAGTGTTATGTGTGCTTTTGTTTGCGAGTACGAAGACGCGCTGAACACACTGTAAGTCCACTAACTATGGTTGGCTAGGTTGGCAGCACCGAAACAGCGGTTGGTACCAACCACTGAGGTGGTAGGTACCGACTGACGCCATCCGACTCATACCGAAATGGGCGGCCCAATCAGCCACCGCAATGCGGCTCTTAAAAAAGTGAAGAAGAAATACAAGTATTGTGAGTGAAAATCGCGGTTCTCTACAGCATTTACGATAATAAACTGTACATGCAAACGCGGTGCTGAACAAAAGTGTAACTAAGATGAGTGGCCAAGGGACAGGGGTGGCGCAAGTTGCTTAGTTTGGCCGTGAACAGCGAAATAGTTCCGAGATTTCACAATAAATAATTCTGTGCACACTTGCTACTAGTCAGTAACCATAATAATGATCCTCTTTTCCTCGGACTGATACTGAATGATTTTTCTGCATGTCGGGGCACGATTCGAGTTGACTTTGTGAAGATAATTTTTGTCTGGGTAAGGGGATGTTGTGAGGGGTGGCAGCTGCTCCCCTGATCCTGACACCCTCCCATCCCACTCTAGGTATGTGCCCTCCCACTTCTCGCAAATAATTGGTTTACCTGGTAGGCCACCCATGCCCATTATCGCATTATCCGTAACTTCGGGATAAGGATTGGCGCTGAGGATCGGGGCGTGTCGGGCTTGGTCGGGAAGTGGGTCAGCGCTAACGTGCCGGGCCTGGGCGAGGTGAGTGCCGGTAAGTGCGGGCGTTTAGCGCGGGCGTGGTCTGCTCTCGCCGTTGGTCGGCCTCGTGCTGGCCGGCGGTGCAGGATGCGCGCGCCTGCGCGGCGTTCGTGCCCCGGTGCTTCAACCTGCGTGCAGGATCCGAGCTCGGTCCCGTGCCTTGGCCTCCCACGGATCTTCCTTGCTGCGAGGCCGCGTCCTAGCGTGCTCCTCCGGGGGCGCGCGGGTGCACGGATTCTCTTCGGCCGCCATTCAACGATCAACTCAGAACTGGCACAATGTCACACGTGTTGCCTAAAGTTGCTATTTGTTCTCTCTGCGTTAAAGACTGGTATGGCTTCCAGCAGCGGCATTAAGCCATGTCCTAGCAACTGTTCCCTCTGGTATGCTATTGGTAAGTCGCTGAAGAGCTTCTCACTGTTCGATCAGAGAAATTCGATGTAGACAGACATGGCGTTCAGAATTTAAATTGGACTGGGATGCGTACTCACATCAGAACTCGCACAAAGCAGGAGACACAAGTTCGTATCCCGAGTCGATCACATACTTAAACGATCGCACTGTAATCATCATAGTATATGTTCAGCGTTCTTCAATTGGAGCAGTATGGTATTTGCGATATGGTTTTACATTGATTGGAGATGAACGTAAGGAGAGGCTTTGCACGTGGAGTCACTAAGTCAGTCATCAATGCTCAGCCAACTTAAGACATTTAGAAAGTAATGAAGTAGTAAAGTTATGTGGCGTTGAAGTCGAGGGAATATTCTGAGTGCCTTTAGGAATCACAAAAAAAAGAAACCTTAGAGAAATTTATTTCCGTTTCTTCAAAAGGATGCTTCATGTGCGCCTCAAGGCTACATGCTGAGACAGCACCAGATGGAAGCATCATAGTAATTGTAGTAGGTGTTTTCCAGAACAACAATAATAATCTTTCATTAGACAGTGTAATTATGGCATATTAATAGCCTTAGTATATGACGCTGGTCGATTTGGCACTTGTATTTAGAAGACTGTGCCAACTTGAATCAAATGTTCAAATGTGTGTGAAATCTTATGGGACTTAACTGCTAAGATCATCAGTCCCTTAGCTTACACACTACGTAACCTAAATTATCCTAAGGACAAACACACACACCCATGCCCGAGGGAGGACTCGAACCTACGCCGGGACTAGCCGCACAGTTCATCACTGCAGCGGCTTAGACCGCTTTTCTTTTTTTTTTTTTTTTTTAAAATCTCGTTTTGTTCGCTTTTGTTCGTTGCATCTGCTCGGGGCGGACGTCGTAAGACACCCCTTTAAGTTCGTCGTTGATCGGTTAACTCAGTTCTTTTTTTATTACAGAGGGCAGCTAACCCTCTGACCGAACACGCTAAGCTACCGTGCCGGCATACCGCTCGGCTAAACCCGCGCGGCGCCAACTTGGATATTAACATCGATTTATTAACACGAAACTGGTACAGTTTGCTGTCTGAGCCGTAGCAATGATAATCCACGAAATATCATAGGAATGACGTGGAGGCTTTTTCGACATAAGGCTATACAACTTTCAACGTTAATTTCAGGAAATTATTTGAGGGAGTGGTTGCAGAATTGCAGAATATGGTACACCACTGGGAGCTGGTGGGGGGAGGGGGGGGTGTTGCATAAGAAAGCTTTGTCACAGGTGACACGAATTGTAGAGATGCCGAATATTACCTATATATATGTTTGTTGAAATGTCCGCCTCTTTGTGTTATACGTAGGGTTGCCATCCGTCTTGATATATCGGGACCGTCATCGGCATGACCCAGTTTTGACCCGATTTTGCAAAATACTGCTACAAGCTTGGCTCAAGTACTAAAGTAACACCATCCGTTAGCGCAATATGTAAATGCAACCATAGTTATTTCTGTCCCCAAGTTTATGTTGACAACGTCGCCTCACAGATGGCGTTGCATGTTGCGTATCCTGTATCGGCGATGCAAACGCTGTCTAGATCTAGCGCAATCATTCTCGAAAATACCAGACTTCTTCATAATGCAGCGTCACGCGGAAGTATCGGGTAGTTCCCGTTGAATTGCGATCTGATAAGGCGATTCTTTCTAATCATTATACGACAGAGTGCAAGTTAGTATCTTTGAAGTGTTTACTGCGGGTATATAGCGCGCGAAGTGTGTTGTGACGACTGCTGTTTTCAGGAACATGTGTATCTGAAAACCTTTTAGAATCTA
The DNA here is from genome assembly GCF_023864275.1 of Schistocerca cancellata. NCBI lineage: Eukaryota > Metazoa > Arthropoda > Insecta > Orthoptera > Acrididae > Schistocerca > Schistocerca cancellata. Next base: position 575,970,081 of record NC_064631.1, read on the forward strand.
AGCGTGACTCGGAAGAATGGAAGTCTAAACACTCCATGCAAGAAAGATGGATTTCCTTTCTTAAATAAACCGAAAATCCTGAACTCAAATTCCAAAATTGGCGAGCATTTGTTTCCTATTCCCGCACACAACAGCACTGTGGAAAAAAGTATTTCCGCTGATATCGACCCAGTGGACACCCCCACCCTGACCTACCTTGGCCTCACCATTGTCCGTCACCTCACCTGGATCCCTCATCTCCGCTCCATCCAATCCAAAGCCCACAACCGCCTCCGACTCCTCAAACTCCTCTCTGGCCGGACATGGCGGTTGCACCCCTCTACCATCCTCCACACCTACAAATCCTTAATCCATCCCATCCTCTGTTATGCCAGTCCTGCCTGGATATCTGCCCCCCCCCCTCCCAAATTCTATAAGTCCCTCCAGATCCTTGAGCATCATGCACTCCGCCTTGCCTTCCGTATACGCCTCCTGTCCCCCACGCGGATCCTCTATGATCTCATTCCTTTCCCCCATCTGCTCCTATTCCTCGAACATATCCGCATCCTCTACACCTCCTGCCGCCTTGAATCCCCTCACCCCCTGGTTGCTCCTCTCCTCTCCCATCCCTGCCCCCTGCCACGTCTTCACTGTTGTGTCCCCCCTACCCTCCACCTCTACACCCAACATTTCCTTTCCCAAGGTGGCTTCCATCAACTCCCCCTCCCGGATGATGCCCTCTCTCCCTCCATTTATCCCTCCTATCAACTCTGATCCTCACTCCCCCTCCTTTCCTCAGTCCTTTTCCCGGGCTCCCTCCCCCCCCCCTTCCATCCTCTTTCTTCCCCACCTCCCCTCTCTTTGCCCCCTTCTCTCCACCGAGTCCTTTTACATTTCCCTCCTCTGTCTCCTCTTGCGTCTGCCTTTCTCCCCCTTTATTAGTCCTCTCCCTCCTTGGTTCCCCCCCCCCTTTTCGTTTTTTCCTCTCCTCCCTCCTTGTTTTTCCCCCCTCCTCCAGGTCCCCCCCCCCATCTGCCTTTGGCTCGGGAGTGCTATATTTGTGCCGTGTTTTTCCAGTGAGTGTTCCGTGTTGTGTCTTTTGGGAAGTGTAGCGAACAGCCATCATACTGTCGCTGGGTGTGATTTTTTATCTCTTGCGAACAGAAACCAGACTGTCGCCCTGTTTTTTAATTGTGTGTCTACTATGTTACTTGTCTGATTCCTGTGTATTTTATCAACATTGCCAACCCCTTTTGCTTTCTGTTTTAACTTTCCGCATTTTTACGCCATTTTACACTTTATAAGTCATTATCGCCTGTTTTTCCTTGTTTCTTTCTTCTTCCTTTTTTTTAAAAAAAAGTCTGTAGGCTGTAGAGCAGCGTACTAAGCTGCTGCCAGCCTGCCCCCTTCAGGGGGAATTGAAAAGCAATAAAGGAAAAAAAAATTTAAAAAAAATAAAAAAAAGCAGTGGACAGACGAATGCAATCGACCCCTGCCAAGGACTGTGGAATCAGTCTTACAGTGCCAGTTTAACTACAAGCATAGTATTTTGTAAATACGTATAAGGGAAGAAAGACTTTCTGAAAAAGGTGAAATCTTCCAAAAAATATAGTATACCAAATAATTCTGCCACAAGTTCCATGTATTTGTAATCTAAATAAAAAGTAATTATATTAAATAAATTTTTGCTTCATTTCTACACCTCCTTAGTCAGATAATTCCTCATAATTCACAGTTAACCTTCTGGATTTTTTTGTCAGCAATCAGTCTTGATTCAAATAAAACAGTAAGTCATATACATAAAATTAGAAGCAGAAATGATTTACTCTATTTATAAGTCAGTCTTAGTGTGGCACAGCCACAAAAATTTCTGATCAGCTACTCATTGATATATTGAATTTAATATGAACAGAAATCATATTTGCTTGACAACTTCTTCTCATACACAGAAGACTTTATGCATATACACACACTGAAGAGCCAAAGAGATTGGTACACCTGGCTAATTGTTTAGTGTCTCCCCCCCCCCCCCCCTCGAGCATGCTGAAGAGCTGCAATATGACATGGCAGGGACCTGATTAATGTTTGAAGTAGTCGTGGAGGGAATTGGCACCATGAATCCTGCAGGGCTGTCCATAAATCTGTAGGAGTATGATGAGGTGGAGATCTCTTCTGAAAAGCACGTTACAAGGTATTTCAGATATGCTCAATAATGTTCATGTCTGCGGAGTTTTGGAGGCCAGTGGAAGTGTTTAAATTCAGAAGAGTGTTCCTGGAGCCACTCTGTAGGAATTATGCACATGTGGGGTGTCACATTATCCTGCTCGAATTGCTCAAGTCTGTCAGAATACACAATGGACATGAATGGATGCAGGTGAACAGACAGGATGCTTACGTATGTCTCACCTGTCAGAATCGTATCTAGACGTATCAGGAGTCCCATATCACTCCAATTGCACATGGATTCATGAGGTTGTCTCCATATCCGTACATGTCCATCCACTCAATACAATTTGAAATGAGACTCACCTGACAAAGCAACATGTTTCCAATCATCAACAGTCCAATGTCGATGTTGATGGGCCTAGGTGAGGCGTAAAGCTTTGTGTCGTGCAGTCATCAAGGGTACAAGGTGGGCCTTCACTTCTGAAAGCCCATATCAATGATGTTTCATTGAATGGTTCGCATGCTGTTACTTGATGATGGCCCACCATTGAAATATGTAGCAATTTGTAGGAGAATTGCACTTCTGCCACATTTAACGATTATCTTTAGTCGTCGTTGGCCCTTTTCTTGCAGCATCATTTTTCGGCCGCAGCGATGTTGGAGATTTTATGTTTTACTGGATTTGTGATATTCACAGTACACTCGTGAAATGGTCCTGTGGGAGAATCCCCACTTCACCGCTATCTCAGAGATGCCGCGTCCCATCACTTGTGCGCCAATTATAACACCACATTAAAAGTCATTTAAATGTTGATAACCTGTCATTGTAGCAGCTGTAACCGATCTAACAACGTGCCAGGCACTTGTTGTCTTATATTGGCTCTGCCGACTGCAGTGCCGTATTCTGCCTGTTTCTTTGGCGCTTAAGTGTATATTACAATTGAAAGACTTTATGAATGATATTCCTGCGAGTCAAGTATTAGGTGCCAGCGATTCTTAGATAATTCTTGAGCACTACTCTCTTGCCGTGTTACCTGTTTTGTAAATACATACAAAGCATTGTTAAAGATGGTTAGCTACACACCAGGAACACTGCCCTATAGCACTGTGATCCGTCACTCACAAAATTATTTTGTTTTGGCTATAGCACCTTTTTAATTGAAGCCCATGTGATAATCTTGTTGCCTGTAATTTTCTAGGTTCTAATGCTGCAAAATGTCAAAGTGGTGGGATAGGTGATTCAATTTGCCTCCATCTTAGTGTTTCTGACATTAGTATCTTACTTGCTTGTGATATGAATGCACTGTGCACAGTTATGTTACTCAGAAGACAGTTTGTGTTATGAAGCTTTATCTAGCTGTCTTCCATTATCTGTCCCTTGCAATTTCATTTACAGATCAAGAACTTGTGCAGATTGCATGTTACACTCTTACTCCTGAATAGTTTCTGTAACATAAAAAAGTCTATTTAGCTTAAATCTCCCCACTTTACATTTATTACATTACATTTTTTATGTATGATTACTTACTGTTTTCTGGGATTGCCTGTACAAAAAAGTTAACAGCGTACCTTTGGGATTAAGATTGGAGAGAGAGAGAGACACTGAAGATATTAAGACACTGCAGTGTGAATACATAATCAGAAACACAACTACTCAGATACACTGAGTGTGCTTTAATCACAAACTTATTTGCAGCAAACAGCTATGGTGATGGTAACCAGAAAATGCCATGAACCTCTGTGATAAGCAAATATCCTACAATAAAATGTATGGAAGCAGCTGGAGCTGCACAAGGAAGATTGATGAATTGTTGCTTATTTCTTCTATGATGAAGAGTCTTCAGCACAAGCAGTCACTTCCTCTGTTTAGTAACTGTGTGTTGCCTTGTATCGTAGGTACAGTGAGCAGTAAGACATGATTTTCAACAGAGAAACAGCACTGTCTCTTTTAGATATACTGTGTACTCAAACTCAGTTCAGTGTGTTTTACTTGGTAGTATTGCACCAAAAAATTCTTTTTGTCCATGGAATTTTCTCTGTTTTGCTCTTAATTCCACTATTAAAGAAAAGTCCTGTAGCCACAAGGAAGTTCATTCTACCTGGATTTAATGTTGTTTTCTTAGTTTTGCTTTTTTACACATTGCCAAACAATGGTCATTATACTATATTTTTGTAATAGCATCTGTCACTAGAAATGTTCAAATACTACTATGTTCAACATCTGTTAAACAGAGAGAAGCTTTCCTCTAGTTACAATTTATGTCCTCACAGAAACTGAAATTGTAAATGTGAAGAATTAAGCTTTTTTAAAACTTTATTAATAATTATAAAACTTGCCACATACATGAGCACTGCATTCTGCTGCTTAGCTTGTGACCACCCAACTCAGTACAGTCATTTTATGAAACATGAGGAAGCATGTACCAGTGTGTACACAATAGTATTATGCCCAGTTTCCCCCTAAACAAAACCTGCAAATTAACAAAGTACATTGAAAGTGGCTGCAACCAAATTTTGGGCATAGAATCTTCTACCTTCAGTGAATTTTACATCAGTCACACTGTTAGGCTCTACAAAGCATTATATGTGCTGTTCACAATATAAGAAGAGGCTTCTTGTCTGACAAGGGTAGTTCTCATTCATAGCAAAGCTCATTTCCCTTCTATTGCAAAGGTTCTACCTACTCTAACTTGTATACATCTGGAGGCTTTTGTTTCACATTATAAGGAAGTGTGGTGCCGTTATAAAGAGATGTGGTTGTGGCAAGGAATGCATAGGTGAAACTAGACCAATAAAAGAATTATCAAAGAGGATGAACATCACACACATTTTAAAGTCTGAAATGTGCAGTAGTAGGGGGGGGGGGGGGGGGAGAGAAGGAGGATAATACTTGAGATAAGACATTTACTTACTAATGAATCATCATCTGCAAAAAGTAAATTTGACATCCCATAAATGAGTAGCAAGGTAGCAACTACACTGTCTGTAAACTGAAGAGGTAGAAGCTGTTCCCCCACACTCTTTACCCAGCTACATCAGAAGGAGCTTCTACAGGTTGCTCTGCAAGCTAATACTGACCATTCCATCATGCATTCACCTTTTGAATCGGTGGTAGTGGTGCACAGACATGCCTGAGGAATATTTACTGTCCACTACATACAGTAACACAACACAAAATGCAGGAATTAGTAACTAAATGAGTAATGCAAGAAACACACACACACAGAAACTAGATATTTTGCAAAACACTGCTAGATGGAAAAACTTGAGTCTTAGTCATCTTGTACAGCAATTAAAGAGTTTTTCCCAGGAAAGGCCACTCTGTTCACTGCAAGTGATGCTCGACATTCAGTTTAAAGACTGACTATAGCCAGCCATGACATGCTGAGAGTATAAATCACTCTCAGGAAGTCACATTACAAGCACAATAACAATAACATTTGTGTTTCCTGAACTATCTTAAAACATTCCCTCCATCTTGTATTGTCTGTTGTAAGTATTTAACTAATAATTATGGAGTGCCAAATACATCCTGGGTAATTTTTATTGGATAAGTCTCCTTTTTCCAAAAAGGACAAGGGAGCTCCCTTTTGTACAGGGACTGTGATACCAGCTTTCCACAGTGTCCAACTACTTGTGGACATTATAGAGAAATCTGTACAGGTACAATAATACGACAAGTGCCAACTTTAAGCATTTCTCAGTGCAAAGAACGTTTTAGTAACTAATAACATGCAGATGAGTAATATAGTCAAGAACCTTCACTTTTCAGCAGAAAATACCCTTCCCCCCCCCCCCCCCCCCCCAATCATTTTCAAGGCATAGACTGTGATCTGCATTATAAATCAACAGTGTATGTGGTCGTCCTGGTGCAGATCATACATGATGCCAAATAAGGTAAGTTGCATGTAATCAGTATTAGAGCCACTGCCTGTCAGAAATAGCTGCCACTAAGATGTATAGACAGCAGATGAAGTAGGTAGTATCTCTAGCAGTCAGTGGCACTAGTGTTGATCATCTGTAGCACCAGCAGGGCTTACAATGCACAACAGCAATTCATGCCTTGAAAATGATGGAGAAGGGGGGGGGGGGTCTTGTAACTGCCAAAATATTGGTGGTTTTCGATGAATCTATCCGACTGCATTCCTGCAAATAGAGTAAAGCGTTTGCGAAGTCAGTAAGTAGACAATAATCCGAGGTGAGGTAGAACACTCAAATACATATTATTGAATTACCACATGTATGTGCATTGAAAATCCTTCAGCACTGTTGAAAGAAAACATTTGAACGTTGATTTTTTTTCTCCTCTAGCTTTATAGACATGTTTGACAATCAGTGCTAACAGGGTCTGATATTCAGCTGGTCATCTTCATGAGGGTTTACATATTCGTTTCAAGTATGAAAAAATATAGTTTTTTATAACAAAAATTTATTTCACAAAAAGTGAAGTCTGTTGATTGTATATTGTTTAAGCATGGCATCTTTCACAAGTGAGGATTAGAACAATATTTTAACATCAAGTAGGCATTTTACACTTATAACTAATTTGTACTTCTTTGATGCTTAGTAATCAACATTTACAGCAGTCCCACCTAAAGCAAGTACATAAATAATGTGACTGTAATAAATATCATCATAAAATGATGAATACATTAAATTATAATGACTGCTGTATAATAAACTACTAAGCTTGTATTATGTTTGTTAAAATTTGTTATTCACACACAATAAAATAAAAAAATTGCCCAAGACTGGCAATGCTGCCTCTATGTTTCTTCGTATGCACAACATACAACATTTTAGTAGTTATCAGTTCATGCAAAATCGTATTCAAAAATGAATACTTTTCAATTATATACAAATAACATAATTAATATACTATTTACATTCTGCACTTTATGCATTACAATTTACATACATAAATTCTGCAATCTCTTAAAATATAAAAAAAATGTAATTTACTCATTATCCTTTGGTTATATAACTTTTCTTATAAAATCCCAGATCAACAAGCAAAGAATGAAAAAAAGTTCAGTAACAGTTTTGAATGACGCCTGCTTAATTAAAATATCAGTCTCTGCTTGAAGTTGTGGTCCAAATGGACTAACTGACTGTACATAATGGAATGTTCTACACATCTGACTCTTGTCAGTCAGTTTTTATTTATAACATTTTATACAAATAGCACCAGGTTTGACCAGTCGTCACGTCACTCTGCACTTCGAATGAAACTGGTATGAAGACAAGTTTGTGTTAAGAGTTGCACTACTTTCAATCTTTATTGCATAGCGAATTATCCACAATAAGAGCACCAACATGACACTGAGACAGCACTTTGTTGCACTAATACTGGGGGCCATTAACACCCGGATGCAGGAAAGGGCACTTATCACCTTGTCTGCAATAACCATTTCTAAAATGTTTACAGGGTGTCCTACTTGGTCCATTCCAACTTCCTCTACCTGCAAAAGAGAAAGAGCATATTATTTAGTATATTTATCAGTAATATTGAAAGGAAGAGTAAGACTACATTGACTATCCAAAAAGTTCTGAGACTATTTTATTTCTTGCATCATCATATCAGCACAGTAACTACAGTCACAGCTTGAATTAATGACTACGACAGTTGATATTTTTAAAAATATCGATATATCAATGAAAAAAATATTTATCTGTGGCCCTATAAAAGTATGGGCCACACACTGTAACTATACTGCCAGTTTTAGATCTATATATTTAAGTATTGACTTATTATTAGATGTTCTATAATCCACAAGTTAGCTGACTACTTATTCCCCTTAGAGCAGGAATTGAAAGGAAAACGATGCATGTTCACGCCTGGCGATAACCACTTTGGTAACTGCGCATAAGTTGTACAATATAAGGTGTCCAATGGATCTGTCATCAGATTTGTCTGAAACACTTCAAACGCCAGCAACCTAGCAGTTCTAGTGTCAAAGTTGTGTGGCGAAGTTAAATGTTGCAGTTTTTGTTGGTAGTGCTCAGCACTGATTATGTCGGCATATCCTCTCACATGTCTCCATCCACCACAAAAGCCAATCTTGTCATTTAGATTATGGTCATCTTTTTCAGCTACTGTTTTTGAAGAACTCAAATGTGAAGAAATAGCACACTAATTGTGTTAAAAATTGTTTTTTAACACAACTGGTGTGCTGTTTCTCCACATTGGAAATCTCGTTATTCCATTCACACCACCATCCCCCATTGCAATCGGGCTTCTTCTTTGTGCCACCTATACATCCTTCACACAATCAGAGAGAAAGACTGAATGTGATGGGAAGTCAAAAAGTAGCAAGACTCCTAAGTAAGATTATGTTCTACTACTATTTAAAGAAAACAATTTCATATATTTACTGCAAATTGTGAAAAAATATAAAATAAAATAAAAATACCAACACTCGATATTGCCATTTCGATATCAATATATTGGAAAAAATATATTGCCAATATATATCGATATTTTTGGAAGTTTTGATACATCACTACTTTATCACCAGCCCTACTAACAGACATGCATTTGACCAGCCAATTGTGAGTAGGAAGTGTTGAGAAGCAGATATGCAGCTGTGGCATTTCATAAATTACTATGGAGCCACGTTTCTAAATCAATTATTCATGACATTCCCCAAAATCATTTGAACAAGAGAAAAATTTGTGCATCGTTTTTCCCACACAGTGCGACTTCAAACAAAAATGAAGAATGGATGCCTATTGTGACTTGACTCAAGTGCAAAATGTGAACAATTATTTCCTAGAAAAAATTATCACAGGTGACGAAACATGGTGTTATCAATGTGAACCTATCACAAAACAACAAAGTGCAGAATTTCACATGAAGGGTCAATTCTTTGAAAATACTCCCAGTATACAAGTTAATGTGATGCACAAGTTAATGTGATGCACAAGTTGTGAACAACATCCCAAAGAAAAACTTTTCTCACAGTTTCACGTGATTGTATGAACTTCTGTTTTTATTTTTTTTTATTTTTTATTAACCCAGTCTTAATATTTTTGGGCTGACAGGGGTACATCAGAAACATGTCATCAATAATTATTGGTTTTTAAATGTTTGTGCCAAAAGCACATGAAAAGAAAATATTATTTGTTACAATTCAGCATCCAGTAAAAACTTGAAGTGGAAAAGCCAAATACAAATGTAATAGAGCACCTGAATTTATTTTTATTTACGACAGTGTTGGAAGTAGAAACAATGAAAATGAAAACAAAACCATGAAAATGAAAACTGAATAAGTCTGAAATGAATGTTATCAGTAGAATCATAACCTTTCTCAGCAGCAAAAACAAGATGAACAGATTGTAAGATATAGCACATTAGAAATGACACACTGTTAAAATGACTGCTAGACCATTAAGCTGCCATTTATGAACCTTGCTGTCCAATCCTTCTTTAAAATTCTACTTATACTGGAAGATATAATGATGCAGCGATCTTACCTCCACGTCCACCTCTCTGCCAACCTCCGCCACCGCCGCTGCCACCACCACCACCAATGGGGTTGAACCACTGACCTCGTCCACCCCTTCCTCGTCCTCCACCTCCCATATTATGACCACGCATATTGTGACCTTGTGCACCACCTCGGTATGGACCAAACATATTTGGTGGACCTGCCATTGGAAAACCCTGCATGGGATAAGGTGCACCCTGATTCATTTCATCTGGTATCATGCCATAACTCATTTCAGGCATTGGGCCAGGAATGTTTGGTGGCATTCCCATATTCATTGGTGGCATTCCTGGATTATACATGTCCATTGGGACAGGCATTTCATTTATAGGAACAATTTTTCCATCTCCAGTCTGAAAAATAAAACAAATTAGTCAGTATAAAATAATGTTTCAACAACGTTCAAAATATTTGGATAATGGTTGTAAAATTTACCCTCCAGTCTCCTCCACCTGTGTTCATGGAGTTAGGCACCATCATTCCTACAGGTGGTGTCATGTTTGCAGGAGGTATATTTTGTTGTGGTGGGAACACAGGTTGAGGGGGAAATTGCTGAGGCTGTTGGAAGGTTGGAAATTGTGGCTGGGGTACTGGGTATTGATGAGGAGGGGATGGAGGGGCCAATTTAGGTTCTGGCCATGGTGTGTTCTGGAAATCATTCACACTATCAGGATTGCCAGTGATATCATCTAATGGTATGATTACAGGATCTGTGGTTGCATGAATCTCCATATCAGGTTCTGCTGGAGAATCTGGTATCCTAAAGTGAAAAAGAAAAAAGTATTAAAAATCTTCACTGTACATATCCTTATTAAAAATACAGTAATATAGAAATGATATCACATTATTTTAATCAAAATTATGTCATAGTACGCTTCAAAGAGCAATTTAAAGACAAATAACACAGTGCTTCACTTACATACTCCTGCTGAAGTACAGTGCTTGAAGAACAATCTTCTCGCGAGCATACTGAATTTCCTTTTCCCTGCTATTTTTACCGGGTTCAACTAAATTTGTTGGTACATCAATGGGTATTAAAGGCTGCCACGTAGTTTTCTCTTCCATGATATCGTCCTGAGCTAAAACATAAAATTTGTTCTTTATACAATGGATCATTTAGACAAAAATGTTATTATTTTCAATGAGTAGATTTTTACTTACGCAATTTTCTTGAAAGAAGAAAAGCTTCTCTTTCGTGTGATCTTTCCATCTGCTTCATATCCATAAAATTTTTTGTAACATTCACTGCAAGGAACAAAAAAATAATGAGTATATCATAGTGCTTTCCATGTGGTAGTCTTTATTGTATATCAATATTAGTATCCTTGTTAAATGTTTTACCTCTTTCAGTTTCATCCAATTCAAAGAACCGCACATCTTCCAGGTCTTTCTCAGCTTTCCATCGCACGTTTTTCTTTGGCCCTTTCCTTGTTTTATGATAAATTAAAACACCCTTTGGCAACCTTACACAGTGTTCCTCCAAAGAATCGCTTTGGGTTTCATCTGTACTCTCATTGGAATTTTCTTCTTTGGTAACTATTCTGTTTTCACTTTCTTCTAATGGAACTTTTAAAACATCCTCTACTTCCTCTGCAGTGGCTGAAATAACAGGTTCTCTTTATTAGGAAAGTCACACAAAAACCAAAAATTTCTAAGAGTACAACACATATAAATGCAATTTACATACATTTTGTGTTCTCCTCATCTTCCTTATCCTTTGAAGCTTCAGTTTCAATGTTCATGTTTCGTTCACGTTCTGGATTATCTTCCGATGGTTTATCATCATCAGTTTCCAAAGTATCCTGGTAAAACTATAAACATAATAAGAAAATATAAACATTAATTTTAATATTTCCCGCTGAAACTGTCCTAAGAATTGAAGAGAGGTAATGGAAAACTTTCTAATTGCCATTTTTTCACAAAACAGTGTCAGTGGTTTTGTGTTCTCAGTAGTCTGCTGCAAGTCCCTAGGCCTAACTCGTGTGCCAAAACACGGAGAAAGTCTTCAAAGCATGCGTTAGTAGATAGTGCATGGTCATTGTGCCAAGCTGTTCTTTTCCTCTGGAGTTCCAAAATTTACAAGCTATGAAAGTGTTTTTGTTGACTGCTGTTCTACTAGTTAAAAATGTAATGCTGTATTTTATTAAATTTCTGTTACTGCAAATAAAACACAGTGTGTCATATCATGAAACAAAAACAAAAACTTCCTTCCTGATATTTGTGAGACTGTACTAAAGATCATTTGATTCTTACAAAGAAGAGAACAGCAACCATCCACTGTTAATAACACTATTTATTTACACAATTAACACCATTATTGGCTCCGAACCAACAGTTTCATCTTCAGATGGCTGCTCATGTTGATACTACATTATTTGTTCTTTACATAAGTTGTGTGGAGAAACAGACAACAACTAATGTAAGAAACAATAAATGTAATATAAACATGAACAACTGCCTGAAAATGAAACTGTCAATTCAAATCTGGCAACAGTACTGTTTGTGTAAATGAATACTATCATTAATTGTAGCTGGTTACTGTTATCCCCTATGCAAAAATCAACTAGTAAAATCAAAAAGAATCTTCCTGGGACTTAGAATGCTCCTAAAAATGTATTTATTTTCTAATTTGTCTCACTTTTTTTTTTCTTTTGTGGTGATGCAGCAAAATTCAGTAATATTAGAATGACTTTTTTGGGTACAAATGTGTTAAATACAGACATACATTATTTTTATTTCTTCTGACAAACAACAGATTTGGCACTCAGAATGTTTTTCATTGTCACTCTCAAGGGAATTTTTTTCATTGTCACTCTCAAATTAATATTTTTCTTCTTTAATTTACCTTAAATGTTGGCTTCACAATGGGTGGAGATTTGTTCTCATCAGGTACAGGAGACTCTGGTGGTGTGGTATCCCTACTGCACTCTTCATCTTTTCCAGTACCATCTTTCTTTGGCTCAGGAACATCTTTACTATTACTGATACGTCGTTTCCTCTTACGAGGTTCCTTCTTAGTGGAAGCATTCAGTGCATCCATAAACATGTCACTTTCTTGAAGGAAGCATGCTGCAACAATAAAGAAAAGGACATTAAGTATAATTTATAAACAATGACAATATTTATTTAAAATTTCTTATGTATTTTATTTCTGTCATCCACCTAAAGGAAAATTAAATATAGTTTACACTGTACATTACACATAACAAAAGCAACTGTACACAAAATCTCTCTCGGCCTCACAGCAACTGCCACCTAAAGGAAAATTAAACATAGATTACACTTTACATTACACATAATGAAAGTGACTGTACATAAAATGTACATGCACAAGTAAGCTACATAAATCAGACCGTGTGAAACGTTTTTAAATAGTATGTTTCTTCCTGTCTCAGCTGGAACTTCTGCCTATAAACATTAGTTATCTCCTTTCATTATCAGATACAAGCTACAAAAAAATTCTGGAACTACTGTTAGAGTGAGCCTAGAATAACAAAAACAGATAGCACTGATAGGACTGTCTTCACATATATGGTACCACAACTTATTGAAATATAAAACGAAGTGCTGGCTGAAAAGCTAGAATGGACTAGAAACATAATTTTGATTTGTTTCTTGCACACAAGCTGCTTATAATTTCACATTGAATGATATCTTTCATATGCATAGACATGGCACATAACCCCAATAATTCCTTTCAACAGCACTATTCTTCATTGTTGGACACTGTATGCTACCACTATCTAGCTCACGTTGCCAACTCGGAAAAATGGGACAGGGCGGGGGTGGAGAAGGTTGTGCTGATACTGTTTCTGATGATTTCCACCAAGTACTATGACTTTCTTTTTCAAAATATTATAGTTCCTTGCCATTTAAAACCTTATATTTATACTTGTATGTGCAAACAAAAGTAACAATAATGAATAAATTTTTACGACTTTAATGCAGAAACATATCCACAAGGAAATGGCTTTCTATTGCATTTTCACAAATAGAACATAAGCCACAGGTAGCCGAACATTGCCATAATCCAACTATACAGGACGTCCCAGGAGGAATGGTAAATATTTCGGGATATTACAGTAACAACTATTTGAAGCAAAAAAGTGTAGTAAACACGTGCATACCTTAAGGGCTATGGGATCTTCGATGTTGTGAAACAAATCTCTTCTACTGCAAGCTCTTTGTTTTTCATATTTTTGGAGGATGTAGTATGGAACAAAACAAGAAAAAAATGTCTAGTAAACACGGGCTCTAAAACACATACCTTAAGAGCTATGAACACTTGTTCTGTATAGGAGAGGTGTTCACAGTCTTGAAGCTGAACAAGTGCTCATTGCTTTTAATGTAAGCAATTTAGAGCCCTTATCTAATGGATAATATTTTTCTTGTTTTGGTCCATATAGAAAGCAGAGCACTTGCAGTAGAAGAAATTTGTTGCTCAGTATTGAAGACAAAGAAGTCTCATAGCCATTTAAGATATGCCTTTCACAGCTCATGTTTACTAGACTTTTTGCGACAAATGATCGTTCCTGTCATATCCCTGAACATTGACCATTCCTCCTGGAGTGTCCTGTACAGATGGCACCTCATTTGTTCACAAGCTTCTTTAAATTCACATTTAAAAATTTTCTACTTTTAACCATCAAAGTGTGTGTGTGTTTATCCTACTGGCGTCAGCAACTGTAATATATGAACCAGATACCACGTGCGTGAAAGCAGAATTGTTTTCTGTAAGTAATGAATATTTGCCCATATTTTACGAACTGACAATGTATATTGTGTACATTCATCCCAATGAGATGAAACAGAAATTCATTTTGACTTGTTGAATTTCATTGCACCAACTCTTATGTTGTTTTTTTTCTTTCTTTCTTTCTTTTCCTCTTAAACGCAAGAGAATTACATTAAAAAAATTCATGCACAATGATGATCCATAGAAACAAGTGACACTATCACAATTGACAGATCCACTTATTAACTTGGTCATCATGATCTAGAATAGATATTGGATATCAAGGGGCTGGTGGTCACAACACCATTCCACTCAGAGAAAACTTACAAAACATAAAATGTTAATGCTTGTCGTAACTTTCAATTTTTGACTTTTGTACCAAGAATTTAGTGATATTATGTGTTGTGCATTTTTCACCGTATGCAACTTGATATACCTGGGAACTATTCTAGAATGGACATTTCCCACTATCCTGTTTTCCTGCATTCATTTTTCTGTATTATTTATAAGCATGTATTAAGGTAGCCATTCATTCTTCCTCCCTACATAGTTTGGTTGAGAACTGTTCAGCCCATACCAGAGTGAGCCAGTGAGTGGTTTCCATTAATTAACTGGAAGGTTTCCGTAAATGACAAATTAAATGCTTTGAAGTTGATGGAACAGGTATACACATCCTCTCAAAATTATTATTTTTTCCCCATTTCACACTACTCTTGAATCAAAACAATGTCAATATAGATCTACACAAATACAACTGTCTTGAACAACATAATTTGGCAATCATATATATATATTCTCATAAGCACCCAGTTTTCCACCGAGCAGTCTCTTAAGATAATACTGTACATCTCAAAGCCCTCCCTCCCTACTGAACTAAAGATGAAATAAAGTTTAGTTTCAGCAGTTTTATTGCTCATAGTTATGCACTTAAGTTTGGAAAAATTGCAAATTGAAGCCATTGTTAAAACACAAAAAGAATCCCAACAAACCTCTTTGTTCCACGTATATAACAACTCAGTTTTTACAATTATTTTCTATCTACTTCCGAAGTTTCCCTAGAGACTACATTTTTAATTTATATGCATTCTAGTCTCCCCAACAACACCATTATTTAATGAACGTGACGAAGTTCACAGTTACATAATAAACTTGAATGCGGGGATATATTTTATATTATGTATTAAAGTGCACATATTGGATTGTTTTAACTTTACAGTTAGAATGCTACACTTCATAGTAACTGAATTCTTAATTAACCAGTATCTGGTGCACATTGCAAGGTGGCGTGTAGTAAGAATAGGATGATATAATGGATAACAAATAACAAAACATTTGGTTTTAAAATACATTTATTCAACCATCATGTACATACAATTTATAGCAAATGCAACACAAAAATAAATTATTTGTAAGTTATCTGAATTGTACAAAACAAAATGCTATGTATTTATTTAATCACAACTGGACATTGGTTTCAAGTGTGTGTGTGTGTGTGTGTGTGTGTGTGTGTGTGTGTGTGTGTGTGTGTGCAGAAGAAATATTTAATGTACTGCAGCAGTGTTACTTGTGAAGAAAAAAATAAGATGTCGAAGATTCGATGGAAGAGTTGGATCACAACTGTGTGTGAGAAGGCAAATAATCAATGGAACAAAGCTGAGTGGTAGGGAGATAGAGGGGACAGGGGTGGAGAGGGGATCATCGCAAAGCGATGAAGAGGTAGGAGGGGGGGGTGGCATGACAATAGGCTGGGGGGAGGGGAGTCGCATAACAAAAGAAGAGTTGAAGAAGGGAGCAGTGGGATGACAAGAGGGGGATTGTGGGAAATGTCAGGGGGAGGGGGCAAAAGGGCACGAGGGGAGTTCTTGGGAGGTGGGTGGCGGCAGAAACATGGTGCAGGGGTGCTTTCAGAAGTGGCAACAACAGGGTGGGTGCAAGAAGAATTTTCACAGGAGGCAGCAACAAGTGGTTGGGGAGGGCAAAGGGTGTTGGAGGGGGCAGTAACAGGGTGCAAGGGGGGGGGGAAGGGCAAAAGGGCACCAGAGGCGTTGGGGTGGGGTGGGGCGCGGTGCACTACGGGCGTTGGAGATGGGAGGGGCAAAAGGGCTCCAGAGGCGTTCAGGAGGGGCGTGCTAAGGGGGGGAGAGGAGGGAGGAGATGCACTACACTACGGGCGTTGGAGATGGGAGGGGCAAAAGGGCTCCAGAGGCGTTGTGGTGGGGCGCGCTACAGGCGTGGGGGGATGCGCTACGGGGGGAAGGGATGTGCTACGGGCATTGAGGAGGCAAAAGGGCGACAGTGGGGTTGGGGAGGGAAGGGGAGGCAAAAGGGCGACAGTGGGGTTGGGGAGGGAAGGGGAGGCAAAAGGGCGACAGTGGGGTTGGGGAGGGAAGGGGAGGCAAAAGGGCGACAGTGGGGTTGGGGAGGGAAGGGGAGGCAAAAGGGCGACAGTGGGGTTGGGGAGGGAAGGGGAGGCAAAAGGGCGACAGTGGGGTTGGGGAGGGAAGGGGAGGCAAAAGGGCGACAGTGGGGTTGGGGAGGGAAGGGGAGGCAAAAGGGCGACAGTGGGGTTGGGGAGGGAAGGTGAGGCAAAAGGGCGACAGTGGGGTTGGGGAGGGAAGGGGAGGCAAAAGGGCGACAGTGGGGTTGGGGAGGGAAGGGGAGGCAAAAGGGCGACAGTGGGGTTGGGGAGGGAAGGGAAGGCAAAAGGGCGACAGTGGGGTTGGGGAGGGAAGGGGAGGCAAAAGGGCGACAGTGGGGTTGGGGAGGGAAGGGGAGGCAAAAGGGCGACAGTGGGGTTGGGGAGGGAAGGGGAGGCAAAAGGGCGACAGTGGGGTTGGGGAGGGAAGGGGAGGCAAAAGGGCGACAGTGGGGTTGGGGAGGGAAGGGGAGGCAAAAGGGCGACAGTGGGGTTGGGGAGGGAAGGGGAGGCAAAAGGGCGACAGTGGGGAGGGAAGGGGAGGCAAAAGGGCGACAGTGGGGAGGGAAGGGGAGGCAAAAGGGCGACAGTGGGGAGGGAAGGGGAGGCAAAAGGGCGACAGTGGGGAGGCAAAAGGGCGACAGTGGGGAGGGAAGGGGAGGCAAAAGGGCGACAGTGGGGTTGGGGAGGCAAAAGGGCGACAGTGGGGTTGGGGAGGCAAAAGGGCGACAGTGGGGTTGGGGAGGCAAAAGGGCGACAGTGGGGTTGGGGAGGCAAAAGGGCGACAGTGGGGTTGGGGAGGCAAAAGGGCGACAGTGGGGTTGGGGAGGCAAAAGGGCGACAGTGGGGTTGGGGAGGCAAAAGGGCGACAGTGGGGTTGGGGAGGCAAAAGGGCGACAGTGGGGTTGGGGAGGCAAAAGGGCGACAGTGGGGTTGGGGAGCGGAGGGGAGGGTAGGCAAAAGGGCGACAGTGGGGTTCGGGAGCGGAGGGGAGGGTAGGCAAAAGGGCGACAGTGGGGTTGGGGAGGGTAGGCAAAAGGGCGACAGTGGGGTTGGGGAGGGTAGGCAAAAGGGCGACAGTGGGGTTGGGGAGGGGAGGCAAAAGGGGTTGGGGAGGGGAGGCAAAAGGGCACTAAAGGGGTTGGGGAGGGGAGGCAAAAGGGCACTAAAGGGGTTGGGGAGGGGAGGCAAAAGGGCACTAAAGGGGTTGGGGAGGGGAGGCAAAAGGGCACTAAAGGGGTTGGGGAGGGGAGCAAAAGGGTGTTACAGGGTTTAGCAGGGCAAAAGAGCATATAGGGGGGCTTAATGGAATTAAAGAGGATAGGTGAGAGCAGTGGTGCGCTACAGGGGAAGGGGTAGGGCAGAAGTGAAGTGCGCTACAGGGGATGGTGTAGGGCAGAAGTGCGCTACAGGGGATAGAGTAAGCAAAAGACAGTGGACGGGGCAGGCAAAAGGTAGGGAAGGCGAGAGGGTGGAGGTGCATGAAGTAAAGTGTGTGTTGAGGGTGGGGGCGAAAGGTGTATATGACTACAGCTCATGCTAAATTGTAGGGAAGAAGATAAATCAGTCATGGCTACAGCATAATTAGTGGTTGCAATGACAAAACAGCATAAACTTGTGTAACTATGGAAAAAGATTAAAGTATTAGAGATTATCATTTTATACTCAACTAAATACTGTAGTAATTATTCCCTATTCCCCACCTCTCACTAGTTCGCCAAGGACTACTTGTTAAACATTTTTCAAAATAATTTTTATCATCATCTTTGGTACGAAACTGCAAAATTAAAGTAACGTTGCTGCACAATTCCGTCGACTGTCCTCCAAAAGTTTCTCCGGAAACCCCAAGAGTATATGAATCAAACCTAGTTTACCTCGATAATATAAACACCTAAAAAATATCAGGGCAGCAGACAAATAATAGCGCCGATGGAACGAAGAATTTGGCTTACTTCTCTATCGATGACTAAGTTCATCAAAACACTGAAAGTAGTATGAAATAGACGGCGTTCATTTCATAACGACCAACACGGCATACACATTAAATCATTTAGGGAAACCACGTGAGACATAATGCGACGAGCACTGGTTAAAAATAACTCCCATCCTGAAAAAATCTTGTGTGTTACTATCTGCTCCACTTCCTTCTGTCACATATGTTATATGAACGTGAGCAAATACCGTTACCAAAAATGGCACAAGACATCACTGGTGATGCCACAAAAGCAATAACGATTTCTTCGTAAGATATTTGGGGAAAACGAGAAATTTAAAACCGCATGCCAATCTGGCGAAATTAGCTAGGCCTGCTCGTAATCACCCTCAATGGAGAATAAAAACTTAAAGACTATTGAGCCGTTTCAATCAATAGTTGCGAAGTGACAAGCCTTTATGTGCATAACGCTAGTGATTCTGGTTCCCTGTCAGCTTATCATATACGTATATCGGTTACGTGGCTTCAAATTTCTAGTGCTATTACTTCCGTGAACACACAACTATAGTCAAACACGTTTGTTTTGTCTGGCATTATGTATTCGCAGTAAAACACTAGGATTTCACGAATGAAACAATAGCATATACGAGAGAGGTATTTAACTTGCACTACAGTCCTATATAGGTCAATATCCCTCCTCTGTAGCTGCGCAGCGATTCCCGGCGCCTACGCAAAGATTTCCCCGCTCCGGGACTGGGTATTGTCCTCACGTTCGCATCATAACTAACATTTTTTCGCGCAGTATGGGCACGCCCCGAAAGGCAATAAAATGTCATTTGACTGCTAAGCAGACCGCTCCCGCCGGCAGTGTACAAATGGAAGCCTACATTGGCTTTCCTGTTCAAGTGATTGTGCTCTGATCGCTTCTGGACGACGTGAAAATTTCGCCCAATTCACGAAAAAAGTTTGGCCTTTATTAAAATCAAGAACTGATTTTAATTATCATGCTTAGAGGCACTATAGTTATCTTAACAGAGTTTGATTTTTTTGTAGAATTTATTTAGAAACTTAAAACAACATACGTGTTGAGAAATTATATATTCTTGTAAATGAAACTTTAGAAAGATCTCTCTCTGATGGGGGATTTTGGTATTCAACGAAGGAGAGAAAATGGTTTCAGTAATTTTGAAGATTTGAAATACTTCCGCACGTTTCAGAAAGTAGCTCCGGCCCTAATTCACATTTCATAATCGCCTTTCGTTTTTAAAATAGCGACTCAAGCAATTTTCTGTCGCCGCAGAGAGCGTTCTTCGCAACAACGTCCGAACTTTGACCTTTTCTACGTCAAATTTTCGGCGAACACAGTATCTGTAACTGTAATTCTTCTTGTTTTACTACGAATGTTTAACACTCGACAGGGTATTTTTCTTATCGTGGACTATGGCATCATTTTTGATGGTTTAAAAAAAAAAAAAAAAAAACTTTGCTGAAATCTCTCATTAAGCGTATATATGGGCGGAGCTTGTTCATTCTTATAGTCATTTTAAAATGTCAGTTATCACATTAAATATTTGAAAAAGTGGCCAGTTAACAAGCGCTTACTGCCATGGAATTACAGCGACTTATGAAGACGTACTTAGCTAGCTGAAAGTAAAAGTGGACTTAACTACCTTAAAGATTCTGGACTCATTCTTTAATAACTCGAGTTTCCGCGGCTTCATACGCCACAGGAAAAGCCCATTAGTGTTTCTTATACAAGGCTGTTCCACAACTGAAATCTTCACAGATCAATACGAAAATAACAACCAGCTGATTTCATCGGGAAAGATCTATATGCTATTCCGAATTGAGGTACGCAGCTCGTGGTCTACGGGTCAGGGTCGCTGCCTGTGAATCACTTTTTTTTTTATTATTCCCGGCATGGTTGGAAATCATTTCCACTTTAACCCATCTTCATCACGAGGACGCGCAAGTCGCCGAAGTGGCGCCAACTGAAAGACTCTAACCACGCAGCGAACTATTATCACATGGAGTCTCTACCTCCGCTATACGATCATTTCATTTCCGAAGGTTGTTCCCGCAGCTGCAGCATAAAACGGCTTTATTTTAACGAATTAAAACTTCAACAACACCCTTCTACACAAACACGTTCCGTGGAACTGTATTACATGGTGACTCGAATCTGAACACCTTAGCATTCGCGGGTATTACTCTTTCAATTGCCATCTGAGCACACCTCCTCAGAAGCGGACTTGAAAGGCTGCACGTTGCCACTGGATCTTCTCTATTTGCTTACAATACTGTCTGAATAACATTTCACGAAGAAATAATAGAACCCTCCTTAATTTCGAGTTAGTTTTAAGTTTAGAACGCTCAATAATAGCGGCGTTATTAGTGCCCCAGAGTTTCTTTGCTGCCAGTCCTACGCAAATGCTACACCGGAATTTAGAAGAGGGGCGATGCTTCCTGGGTACTCTGACGACAAGGATAAAAAAAGACTAGTTCCGAGTAGCAATATTTTTCTCCAATTTTAATCTTGTCATATACATTCAGAAAAAGCTTCTTGCTTCTGAAAAGAGCACCAAGACAACAAAGAAATATTTCACGCTAACACGAACAACCGATGGATTATAAAACAGTTGGTAGCCAAATGACCGTGAAAGGAGCGTATCCGCGATCGTGTCATAGTCCGGTAGTTTTTAACTCGCCACATATAATGAACACACAATATACCATGCAGGAGCCAAATCAAAACAAGCAACTACTCCTAAAATACGAACAGGGCAATATTTCAGAAACTCAACTGGGTATCCGACAAGTAGGCAATGGACCGCGTAACCTTTGTTGGTTACTGTGATGCTGAAGCTATTACTTTTTAATGATAAAATGTACGCGTCTCAGCAGCATTAGTGCGATCTTACAAGCTTCATAACAAGAGAGAATTCTGAATCTAAAGTCCACCGTTGGCCTTCAATTTCCGCGAAAACAATCGCTTGGAGATGTTCAAGCTATCAGATAAGCAGTGAAAAATTTAAATACAAACATTAGCACGCATTACACCACGGCACGCTGCTCTCTTGAAGAGTTCTCAATTTTTTTTATTTGTTAAACATCCGCTACAAAAGAACTTATGTTCTAATATATCTTTCAGATAACGAATATCAACCATATAGAATAATACCTCCAACGTTAAGTACTTTCTTGATTGCAATAAATACTGATACGACGATCGATAGCCATGATTACGTTGTCAGTATATTATATAGACAAATTGGCAAGCATGACAAAACTCGTTAACAGGTGCCACTAATGACGTGGAAAGAAAGCGTACTGTATACACTAACGGTAACAAATTACTACATCAAATCAGTTTGTGCCTCGAAAGCTACTGAACACAATATACGCTTTAAGAGTACAACTATGGGAAGGGGGCCAACTACAGCTGAAAAGGACTGAAGCTAAGAGGAATTAATTTACTGGCGCCCCAAAATAATAATCGTCAATTGGAAAACAGGCTTCCAAACAGACCTCGCCTCAATAAAGTATCGCAAACAAGTAATAGTATAATACAGGCACTACAGAACGTAAGCCACTTGGCTTATCTGTTCAGGTATCTTCAAAACGGATACAACCAAGAGTTCTACCAAAGACAACGCTGATGACCCAGACATGTAAAAGTAAACGTGATGGCATTATCAAATTTTATCAGCTACAAGCAGTGTGTTCAACCCGACCTTAGGGTTGGAAACGTCCTTTTCTTTGCTTATGAATGCAGTATCAGGACAGTATTTGACGAGCTATTGCGGATGCACTAGGCATATGCATGTTCACTTCAGTGTCACGGCATTTAAGTTTAAGTGGAGACAGGATACGTGTTAACAATTTTCTTCTTCATTAGGCTAGCGACATAAAATAGTCTACTCTTAGTCCCTATCTAAGAGACAAATTTCTTCAATAACCGAAGTCCTAAGAGTTTCGACAAATTCTATCTTAAGTGGTCTGTCGAAATGTTCGTCTTGAACTATGCTGTAAATTTAAAATTTATGCATGAATTCTTGTCACTAACTTCATCGTTCGAGTTTTAAGTAAGTAACTACGAAATGATCTTTTAAACGCACATTTTTCGCATCCTGTCGAATCGTAATAAAAGACTTGTAATGATTAATATAATTATTTAACGTAGCTGAGCATTCGTTAGACACGAGAAATCCTAAAACCAAAATTCGAAGATTTCCATCGTGAATCTACTGCACGATATAGATAACTACCAAGTTGGAAGGATGGGTTGCAGAGAATGAATAATATTAAGTTTTCAGTATACAATCAGACACTTAACTTCCACCCGACCCACTTACTGTAACATAAAAAATTCAATTTATATTTCAATTCCATTACAGTCGGTCTGGCTGCACTCGTATTTTGAGAGGAAAAGATTTCCTCGTCTGTGGCGATCACGGCCACTTTTCGCCTTTTATGCACTTTTTTAAGCAGCTACAATACAGACCGCAGAACGAGAGCGAAGTTCGATGTAATTCTGCCTAACTCAGCATCCGTCTCTGAGAATAACACGCCTTCAACTTATTAATGTATGAAGAGACGTTCTGTCGATTGAACTGATCACTCTCAACCCGAGGATACATGCATGCACCAGGTGCGACTGATTTAAGTTGTTCTTCAGTCAATGCCCGTGATCCTCAATAAGAGACTGTAACAGGTTAACAACACTGAAGTGAGGGCACACACACACACACACACACACACACACACACACACACACAGAGAGAGAGAGAGAG
The DNA here is from genome assembly GCF_023864275.1 of Schistocerca cancellata. Classification (NCBI taxonomy): domain Eukaryota; kingdom Metazoa; phylum Arthropoda; class Insecta; order Orthoptera; family Acrididae; genus Schistocerca; species Schistocerca cancellata. The sequence goes on from NC_064631.1 coordinate 575,993,593, forward strand.
GGAGGGAGAGGGAGAGGGAGAGGGAGAGGGAGAGGGAGAGAGGGAGAGAGAGAGAGAGAGAGAGAGAGAGAGAGAGAGAGCGTCACGTGCAAATAGACGACTGGTGAATCCACCGTTGTCGGTTAACAAGTACAACAGATTTGCTGCACATTATAGATCGGGGTTTTTAAAGGAAGAAAAAGGTTTCTTTAAATAAAAAAAAACACCTAGCTGGGAGTTATCCATTGCCGTGCGCATGGTCGTTACCCCACGGCGTTGCTCATTAATTAAGAATTGGAGAAAATAAACTGGAATGTTTCACAGCTCCAAAATGGTTGAGCTGCGAATGCAAGGTAACATAACATATTCGTCACGTGGCTCGGTGAACTCCACATGAAATTCACAGTCTACAAAAAAATGTCTTCCTTGGGTAAATTTGTTAACTCAGGGCTGTTTTCATCGGATTCGGCGTTTCTCCCGACCAGGGCACTGGAAAGTGGTGATTAACGAAAAATGACACTTTTTAAAAAAGGAAAGTGTCCGAAAAAATACAAAGACTATGGTCGACTAAAAACATTTGCCCAAGTCTAAACGACAGGATTATTTTGTTTATATGCGTGTACCAAACGTTTAAAGTTAATTTTTTATTAAGCGCTGTGAAGGCGTACGCATTGAAGAGAAGCTACACTCCTCACCCCGTAAAAACGAAACAATGCGAACTAACATCTAGCACTACCAAAAATACAAATTCAGTACCAGTTTGAAGATGAATATCGACAGTCAGAAAAGTCCACACAGAGCCATCTGATGTGAAATCTCTAAAAGTATTTCGTAGTTCACTGCGAAATCAACATCAATTGCCGCCACCCCGCACCTCCTAAGCTTAATACCTGGGCAAACATTTGTGATGTGCGCTCGTCAAAACTGTATATGGACTAAAACTAATATCTCCTCGAAGGACAGGTTGGTAGCGGTACTGAAATATCTGTTATTTCAGTACAACGGAGTGGGCTCGACCTACAGTAGATGGTTTAAATAGTAATGGTGGAAGAAATTTTCCTTGATCAATAATTTTACAGCAAAGCTGGTTGTCTTCATTTGTCCGATACCTATAATGAGCTAAATCTTTTAAGTTCTCGGTCGTTGGTAGTCATCCATCCCAATGTTGGGCATGGAAAACTATCGTTATTGGGAATGGTCCTAGTGGAGGTGTTGCACTCGTCTTTGTGATACTTTCGAAGTGACGTATCTAAGCACGTATAGAGCGACCCGCAGCTAACGTGGACTCCGACCCAGGCAAAAACTTTTTTTCACGTTAACAAATAATTGCTAGATTTAACAGAAGTAATCCTAAGGCCCGGAAGGTAGTGTGAAGCCCCGGTAACCATGGAGACCCACACCCGAAATATCGGTCCACGACTTATCGAATACAGACCAAAATTAATGAAATCTCATCGAATACTAGAAACACAAGAAATTCTCCAGTCTACTTTCGACGTTCAGTCCTCTAGACTTAGAATAACTTAAATCTATCTAACCTAAAGGCATCACACACATCCATACCCCAGGCAGGATTCGAACTTGCGAGCATAGCAGCAGTGTGGTTCCGGAATGAAGCGCCTAGAACCGCTCGGCCACAGCGGCCGAGCTATGCAAAGATTTGATAACAGATCTAGAGATTTGTGATCACGACCGATTTAAGACTCCAAGGGGGACAAGCCGCTGCTTGGGGCGCCACAGTGCAAGATTTGTGTAGTATCGCAATTAGTTGCGAAAACTGAAAACAGTAAAAGTGTACGGAGAAAAAGGGGGAGGGAGTGAGGGGGGAAAGGAAAAGTCTTTTGTTTAGAAAAATGTTCTCGAACCGGTACCGGTTGTCATATGCACTTTCACACGGAAGTAGCAGTCTTCCCCAGTCTAGCAGTGATCTTACAGTAGCTCGGTGGGGTCGTGCTGATTCAAAAACGAACTGCAAATCATTCTCGTTAGATTATGAATTCTGTTTGCGAACAAACTATTTAGAAAAGGAGCTGTGGTGTATGTAGGACTTACTGTTTCCAGATTTTTTTTATACAGACGAGTATACCAAAATTGTAATCTTTCCAAAGTAAACATGAATTACGATATCACATTTTGCCAAAGGAGCAATTTCTCATTACTTATAACATACGCAATACTGAAGTTTGAAACAGCTGCTCATCTCCTCAGGCGATGACCTACTTTAATCGCTGTGCAATACATCTCACCTCAAAATATTTCACACACACACACACACACACACACACACACACACACACACACACACACACACAAAGCTAATTGGTGATTTTCGTTTTATGGATATTTGGCCGCGAGTTCCGAACTTCGGTCAGCAAGCCCAACTGTTTATACGTCGCCACGCAACTGTCGGGCCCCGACGTCATCAGACCGTTGCCCAGATCACGTAAACGCACTGGTGTTTGTTATGGTGCGTTTCAGTGTGTTATGGTGCGTTTCAGTCTTCACAGCCGCTGAATGTCTCGCATAAGGTGACGAAATGTTAGCAAATAAATAAGCCTTTGAACAGGGCCTACTGTCCGTAAGACAAAATTCACTACAGGTACAAATACCAGCCATGAAAGTCTCATTTTTAATTTTGTATGGCGTGAGTCAGTTGGCCATATATAATGTATTGCGTACGGTCGACTGACGTAAGCCGTAATTTGACTTAAGAAGCAAAATTAAAAATGTCTGTCGGTTGTATAGCAGTGCTGCATTAAAGGCATCTTCAACTCTTATTAATCTGCGATACCATGCAAATGTTTCAGTTAAATTTGTGGTTTCTGGATTTTAGTGCGACAAAGAGTACCCGAAGGGGAAAAGCTAGCTGTCTACCCTGCGAAGTCTAATGAGGTTACATTGCATCCCTTCTAGCAAAGTGAAAAATCTCGACAAATTGCCACATAGACGTGCATAGTTTACGAAGGAAAAACAAAAACCACAAAACTGAATAGCAGTACAAATGTGGCACGCCGAAAGGTTCATTTTAATTTTATCTGGTTTCGATTTGACTTCAGTGTCACAAAAGACTTTTTCAAAGAGGTGAACAGCATTGATTAATTTGAAATACCTAAGAACTTCCTGGCAGATTAAAACTGTGTGCCGGACCGAGACTCGAACTCGGGACCTTTGCCTAGAATCTTCAAGATTCACTAATGTTACGAGTGCAGCTGTTGGTTGCGGGAAACGGAAATTTCCACTCGTTCCTTCCTCGAATTTTATAGCTGAGAATGGAGTGAGACTCTCGCAACAGTAAATATGCTACATAGTGTAAGCCGATTTCGGATCGTTAAACTATTTACGAAAGGCTTGCTGGACGATTTAAGCTGCTGCCGAAAAGGGTCTCATTAAATACATAAATGTCCTGAACCATATTATTTCCACTTAAACAATGGTTTCTTCGGCATAGCGTCATTCCAGGCATTCTTATAGCCTAAAATAACTCGATATAAAATTGCCCATTAAAAATAACAAAACCAAAGCAGAGGCCAACTAAAGAGTAAGGATCCAGTTTGAACGAAAATTTCAACAGTTCTAAACGAATTGCCATTAACTTGTTTTTACAAGGGATTCGTAAATTTCTACAAAGGGGAAATTTAATACGCCTCAATGTAATATTCTAGCTGATCGTTAAAATTCGTTACTAAGCTGTGTTCTTTTCTGTTGTGCATACAAAAAGACCTGCAACAAAATGTAACAGACATGTTCTTTTCTTCAACCAAGCGAATTCAATCATTTATCCACATACATGCATAAAAATGTATGTATGCGATGACAATATCTAACAGCAGAAAAGCGACTCCAAACTATGAGCTGCTTCAGAGTTTCTTCTTCGACGATTCCAGGGAGCAAGTACGGTAAGTCACAAAAGCAATGGAAACTTAGTGCAACGTGTTGCGAGTGTCGTGAGGCCAACCTAACTGTATAACATTTTAACTTATTTACAAATCAAATTTTTTATACAATATGCCATATCATATATGAACACTACATACCCATCTATACCATGACGCACGTACGACAGGATAAGGGGGGGGGGGAGAGGGGCGCTAGACCTATGTGTATGAACTATTTTTAACATTTTGGAAGACAAATGGCGGATTATAAATAGACGTAAGTTCCGACAGTGTTCAAAACCTATGTAGCCCTTGCACTTTTATTTGTGGTCTCAGTCGTAGTTTTCCAAATACGTGGTGTGATCAAATGGTAAATGAATTTTTTTAATTTCGCTGACTTTATACATCTAATTTTCAAAACTTTATCTTGTTGGTACACATGTCCCTGATGTGCATATGCATTTTTGCAGTCTTGAATATTTAGTTTATTGTTGATAGTCGAAATGATACGTTTTTTCAAGTGTTCTACGAAATTTTACTACCGAAAAAGAGAGATCACAGGATCAGCATTAAATTTTGCTTGAAGAAAAAATAATAAGAATACAGTGCAGCACCGCATTCTAAATGTTGACTGTGGCTTTTGGCGAATCTACTGAGTTTACGAGTGACAGGGATCGAAAAGAAGACCGCGCTGGAACATCTATTACTGATGACAATATGAAAAAAAAGAGGTTCTGGAAGATAGCTTAATCAGTATATTAAAGGTTTCTGTTTACGACGGCATATCCTTTGATCACGCCAAGCAATTTTTTTTCCGGAGATATGGAACGTGAAGCAGCAAAGTTTGTTCCGAAATTGTTGAAACTCAACAAAAACGATTATCATAGACGTCGCTCCGTAATTGCTGAATGAAGTTGACAACGATCCAGAACTTCTTTAGAAGGTTATAACAGGTGACGAAAGATGGGTACACTGTTATGACGTCAAAATGAAGGCCCAATCGTCCCAGTGTAAACTACCTGAAGACCCAAGACAGTAAAAATTCAATCACACATAAAGGTTCTCACTTTTTTCTTAGATTGCGAAGGGATAGTGCATCACGAGTTCCTGCTTTATGGTCGTGCGGTCAATAAGCAATACAACCAGGCTTTCGTGCAGCAATCTAGAGAAACGACCAAAACTGTGGTGAAACCACGCGTGGAAATTCCATCACGATAAACCACCTCAAAGGTGGTTTACACAACAAAAAAAGTACATTGTCTCAGTCATTGTATTCTACGGACATGGCCCCCTGCGACTTCTTTCTATTCCCGATGCTGATGAGAACCCTGAGTGGACACTGTTTTGCCACCGTTGATGAGATAGAAGTCGCTGGAACACAGTAACAAAATTCGAGTTCCAGAAGTGATTCCACGATTGGAAAATGCGCTGGCACGAGTGTATTACATGGGGGAGGGGGGTGTATTATTTAGATGCGAACAAAGTTGATGAATAAATGAACATTCTTTAAGCAAAACAAAATTTCGTTACTTTTTTTATCACACCTTGTACATTCCTTCCACAGTAAACAGCAAAATGAAACTTTTGCCTTTTGTTGTATTTATGCCAGCTACTGTGAAAAACTCAGCAATTCTTAAAATATGTTCCTGTACAAATTGTTTCCAGACATATACAATGTCCCTGAAGTAATTCAGCCTATTAGAAAACAAGCTGACTAAAGAAGAACATCAAGCCAACATCAAAAACATGAGTTGGCAGCCTGATTCAATTGAAGATTTAATTTAGAGCACTACAGCAAATGACTGTATGAATCGCAATGAGCAAGACTTCAAGAGGTCAGTAAGACACGTTAAGGTTTTATGCTTCTGTGTGAAGAATCTTCAGTGATACTGTCATCATCCCAGTTTGTGTGAAACCATGGAGTTGCCTACAATATTGCTCTCTGGCTTTAAGTTCAATAATAAACTTTCACTTAATGAAATCTAATATGTGGTCATGGGTGTTTATCATTGGGTGTATAAGTTTTCCACAGAACGAGTGGTTTCAGTCAATTCAGTATTTCTGAGCAATTCCATATACATTTTGCTACATTGGAGCATATTTCCACATGCCATAACAGGCCACAATGTGATCAAGGATACATATACGGCCCAGAGTTACAAACTGTTGTCAGTCCTTGATCTTATTTTGCTGTTATTAAGTTCTTTGTTCCAACATTATGCCAACAGTATGTAACTCTTTTTTCTGCCACCCCTCTGTGGTAATAAAATCTGCAGCATACACTAGAATACTGGTCCTTTGGACACAAATAGTGTCATGTTTAAAGAAGTTTTACTAAAGATTATTGAAGGACCTCTATTATTTCTTTTATTTGATGCACAGTGTTTTTCTTTGCTGTAAATTTTGTAGTTGACTCCCTGCAGTAATACATTGGAGCTTTTGTTTCCTTTAATATTTCCAACTATATGAACAAAGTGCAGTTCACCACTGCTGCATGTTTATGACAATGCATTGAATACCACCGGAAAATTATTGCAACACACAAAATATTCTTTTCAACAAAATATTGCAATGCTGGTGACACCAATAGGTATCACTTGTTACCAAGTTGTTTTCTTGACAAGACATGCAGCAATGGGAAAAAAAAGAGTACAGTGTTACTTCATCACAGCTGTTGTCCAGAACAGTTCTGCTGGTAGCATCATTAATGATCAATAAAATTAACCACAGTAACGAATCTTCTTGTAGCTTGTTTCCTGGTTCATGAATCTGAAAATCTACCCACAACCAATGCATCTCCTCTTCTGATATATTAAAGACAGTGAAACATCCAGCCATCTTCTGAGCGAGTCCTGAAGATTGACTGTGCAGCCGGCAGCTGCTGGAGGTGCATGGGCTGTGTGTTTACAGCTCATTCAGAACATAGCTGAGCATTTCAAAGCCTATTTTGTATCAGATGAAGAGACAAATTAGTTACGGCTGTATACACGGAACTTCATGGACCGAACTTAACTTTATTAAAGAGAATATTGTTCTCTTAATACACTACCCAATTTCCCAACAGCTGCATCTTTGGCACCCTTGGCCTGTATATTGTTGTCCATAATTCTTTAGTGTCAGATGTGAAAAATGCTCCAAGAACCTTTTCATCGCCACAATTTGTTGCTTGAGTGAATGTAAACTGTTGTCAATATGTTTACCTATAGTGTTTGACATTGAAGAGATTATGGACACAGTGTCACTTGCATATACAGTAATCTCCCAACAGTTGTACTTTGCAGATAACGTCGCCACCACACTGTATATGTACGCTGTGCACGTTTTGTGTTCTTCCAACAAACATTATTATCCTCAGATGTCCAGGGCTTGACTTCAAGCAGCAAAATGGATAAGAGGCATACATGGCACAAAGTAATACTTTTGTATCCTTTCCACAACAATCTGTGTCTTGTGTAGAACAACTATTCTAGGTTACATTACTGTCAACTCTCACTGCTATGGTCAGATTATAATTACCCTTTTAATTAGAAACAGAGCATTTTTGCGATTCTATTCAGCTGGAAATTATTTTACAAAGTTACCAGAGTCTCACAGATTTTTTCTAAACCAGCAATATGCAGTATGTACTTACTTCTACTCTTATTTTTGAGAATAGAGGCAATAATTATGTGAAAGTTTAATGAGGCCACAGCAGTTGCTTTCGTGTTTTTTTATACATGAAAAATATTATCACTGGGGTACATCTAACATACATGTCTGAAAATGAAGATAGTGCACAATTTCAGATGCAAGCACAACGTAAAGTTGGTGGGAATCCCCAAAGTTGCAGCAATTCCACACACAATGGATTACAATTAGTTGTGATGTGGATGTAGCAAGAAAAGTAAACTCTGAAATATGGAAAACACATTACACCAATCAAGAACAGATGAAGAATAAAACATGGTTAAGATACAAGACATTCAGGAACAGAAGTTTGGAAACTGGACAAAATGTCTAAAAATGAATTAACCTAATGATCAGTCAATGATAACAACAAAGTACTTTGCTGCTAACCTGCCACAAAGATATGGTAATACTGAACAGGAAAAATGTTCGATGAACTGCAAAAAGTACAAAATACCAACATTCTGAAGATGATATAACTGAATTCTACTTTCCTTCTGCAAAGCCCACAATAAATGAAAGTGGTCACATGATAAAGGATGCTGGAGTAACATCACTTTATTTTCTTCTTTGAATGGCATATTTTTAAAGCCATCTGTTGGAAAAGAAGTTACAAATTATAATCCATGGATTAGGGAGTTCTCTATACAGGTTCAAAAGTAAAATATGTTATCAGCAACCAGAAAGAGCAATAATGAGATAAGTGATGAATTTAAGTGTACTATTCAGGATACCACTGGCTAGGGGAAGGTGTGCAAAAAAAGACATTTACTTCTGAAACTGAAGAGAAGGTGATTTCAAAACATTTGAAGTTTATGACATTCTGCTTGTGCCATACAGAGAAATGGGACATGAAATCAAATGAAAAAGTTACCATGATTTATACAGGTATCAAGTCATGGGGTTCCAAATTTCACTAATGACATACTGACAATATGTGATAAAACATCAAAGGGACAAAATGGCTTTGTTATCATGTGTTACAAACTGCAGTCTAAGTTAAAAGCTCTAAACAGAACTGGCAGGAGTAAGATCCAAATAACCATCAAACTTTGACCAGACCACCCCCTCCTGATACAGCGAACAGTAAAAGAAAATAGAACATGCTATAATGACAAGGAGACTAATGATACAACAATTTGCTAAAACTGACTTGCCAAAATTCAGCACCTTGTAATATGGAAAAACCTATACAAATCGATATATAACTAGAATGCAAATATTTACATCTGTAAATCTCATAAGATCCTAAAAAAGTGGAGCAATTTACTATTTTCATGTCACTTGCCTCGTATCTTTGGAAATATTATGAAAGTTGAAGCTAACAAACTCTACAACAGGCCAAATACTTAATTACTACTTTACCTTTTTACTCTATTAACTCAACAAAATGCATCTATAGATGCGAACAAAAATATGAGGAGATAATTACTCTGTTACAACATGATGGACACTACCAAGCAAGTCACAGGAATTTGGAAACTTCCAGGTCACTATCATCACAACTGAATAGTTGCTGTCCCATAGATCATAAATACAGAGCTCTGGACACAACATTTCTTCTTAATTTTTCCATATTTTTAAACAGCACATTTTTCAAATACTTTCTAATATTTATCGTACTCCACTCCAGGATGTCACAAGACACAAATAAGTTTGTTCACAGCATCTGTTTTCTGCACTGTGAGCTCATTAACGCTCACTAGCAACTTCAATTATCCATTGAAGAAGAACACATTATCATCTCTAGAGGATAATCCTGCAAACCAATCTGAAAACTTAAAATGTTTCTCAAGTATGTATGTAACTGGTCTTGTTTGCATGGACTGCTGACATTAAATATCTGTTCCTTTCTGGAAGGCGCAATTCCCTTAATATTCATGGGAACTCTCAAGGGACGATTTGAGGAATAACCATATTTTAATGCTAACCATTCCTATTCCATAGGAAACTACAAATATATTATTATTATTATTGTAGTGAATGAACTTCCAACATAAAATATCATCAGAACGTAAAAAATGAAAGCAGTTCATAAAGTTAATTTGCTGTAGAAAACCTGCAGTTTTCAGTTTCTTCATATCAAATGATTCTCCCCCACCCTCTGGTTAGTATTTTCTTATTTATTCACAACAGAAATGTCTTATGACGACTCATAATTAAGAAACATTCTATGTGCTCCACTACAGTAATTTGACATTTAGTGTGGATATACTGTGGTACAAATTTCATCTAACTGAAAGCAACACACTTTCTGATTCTTCATGTGGGAACTGTACTGCAGCTTGTAGCACTCCCTTCAGAGTTGGGAAGGAAGGGATTAATTAGAAAGTAAATAAAATAATATAAACCAATAAAAATTGATACCGTAGTGTCATTTAAGCAGCATCTTGATTGTGAAATTGTTGTGCAGGAAAAATACGTTCAATTTGCTGGATTTATGTCATGTCTCGCCAAGTCCAAAATCTGTGCCGTAATTCTCAACATCACACCAAATTTTCATCCCAAACTTATTTTGTTTGTGGTGATAATCTACCAAGAGTTCATAAACTGTGAGCCAACAGTTTTGGAAGGGAGCAGTGACACTCATGGTAAAAGATGAAATGGAATGCTGTCTGTGTCATTGGTAAAATTTTCAGACAGGCTGAAGAAAAGATATGAGCTGACAAGTATTTAACTATGAATGAATTTTACCAACAATGTTCAGATGCACTGAACTATTTTTAATGAAACCACCACATACAGTCTGAATTATTTTAAACCTGAGATACAGCAGATGCCAAAAACACTGAGATCACATAAGAAAGCAACTCGCTGCAACAAAAGACATTCAAAACAAATGTTGCAGAATAATGTAGGAAGAAATCCTCTTTGTACTTCCAGAAAATCTAACACACACCATGTGGTGTACAAGAACTGTTTTGGGCAACAGAGTTGGACGTTTTGGTGCATTCACTGCTCAGGCCAGATCTCAAACCAAGTGAAAAGTCACTTGTCTCCAAAGCCAAAAAGGTATGTTGAAAAAGCAGACAGAACACTTCTATATCACTGGGAGGTGGAGTGGAGAAATGCTCACACCCTTGGTCGCAGCATTCAAGTACAGTCTTGTAATGAAGCAGTAAAAGAAATTTGGAATGTATGCACGAAACTTACTTGATGTTAATATAAAAATGTGATTCACAAAAGTATTTTCGGTGCTTTGTAATTTTTACTTTACAGGTAACACTGCAATTTTTCATACTCTGCTTGAAACAGTAGCTTCATCTCCAAAGCCCGCCTTTCTCTAGTCTACACACTCTTATTGCATCTCCATATTTCAAAAATTCAACAAAGAAAACCCAACATCCATATTATGACTGTGTTTTTGAAAAATGTGTTGTTTAAAAAACTGCATCTGAGAAAACAAAATTCAAGTCCCATTTCCTGCAGTTCGTAACAACAAATTGTTTCATGATTTATATTTCTGTAGTGTTCATAACGTCTAGAACTTCCACTGATGCTATACCACAATAACCTTGCATGCTACATTATTACTTTATTATCTTATGCATTATATCTCCAACTTCAGACAGAAAGTTGTTATAAATGAAATTATGACAAAACAACTGGAATGTCTCTCGGCTCCCATCAAATTGAATTTGCAAACATGAATCCACTCTTACCTCTTTGCAGAAAGTTATTATGAAAACATCCTGGTATCTTGGAACACAGGCTTATGACCCGTAATAAACAGCAACAGCAGCAGCAGCAATGTATCAGCTATGAGCAATGTTGCTTGGAGTAGGATAGACAGCTTATTCCGTTTCGAAAAATCTAAAGGATAGTAATTTAAAATAAATGTGCACCCGCCTTAGAGTTTTTATACCAGCCCGAGTCAATTATAGTAATAAATAATAATGAAATGTTATGGCAACTGGTGATGCTGTCTCATTACTACTAACACCCTGAACGATCCCTACATTATCATTTTAATAAAACTGAAATTACAGTTCCAATACACATGAGAAGTTAGCGAACCCATGAATAAATTCTGTATTGAATGTGTAATTTTGTTTCAGATTATTTTCCTAATGCCATTTGCAGCTGGGCTTTTAAGTAACTTTACAACATTAATTTCTAGTCCCCAACTTTCATAAGCTGCCCCACACACTGTCTAAATTTGTAAGAACCCTCAGCTGTATACTAAATGATGTTAACATTACAAAATTACAAAGCTCTCTTTAACGATTACCCTAATGAAGTGAAGTTGAAAAAGACCTAGAAAACTTGTGTGTATCCAAAGCTTGCTTTGAAACCAATTCTTGCAGTGTAATTCTTCTGAATTCATCTGTGCAGGTTGACAACAGCTGATGGTAGTGTGGAGAGGTACTCCTGCCAGCTCTTGATGTCAGCACCACTCAGGCCGCCTCCTTCCGCTTCAGAGCATGCTTTAATTCCTCAGTTTATTCAGTTACAAATTTGTAGACAAAAGGTAGATTGCTATACTTTTGGAACCATTGTATAAAGCACATATGCTATGCAACAGTGTTGTTTCAATTATTCATTAAAATTTCAGAGATATTTGTTCTAAAGTTAAGAAGTGGTAAATTTACAACACTTCTCTAAACAGAGGAAGTTTTGTTGCCCCCTTCACAGAAAGCTGACTTTACCAAATGAGAACAGAAAATAAATTTCAATCTAAAACTGCTTTCTTCCTGTTGCATTCAAAACATTTCTTGAAAGTTCATACAATGGTTTGTAATGCAAACTACAGATGGTAGCCAACTTAACTGATATTTGATCCAATTTTTCTTGAACCAAATTGTCTCACAAATGTGATAAAATTATCACCAACGGAAAGAAAAATAATTTTAAAATATGAAGAAAACAAACCATTCTAGTTGGCATCGGTGGCTGAGTATCTTCACAGTGCAACTTAACAACAAATAAATAAAAAAAACTTATCTCCAGAGAACAGACATTAACTGAAAAATAGGAATTGTAGAATGATTACACAGCAAACATGTAACATGTTATTAAAGTAACAATTATAACAAACAAAAGAGAAACACTAATGTTGAAAAACTGAACTGTAGTATCTGTTGCTACTTCAGTGACACCTGTAAAACTAAAAGTAAATAAATAAATTACTTAGAACGTTTTGAGCTATAGTGTCCCTGCAATAGCCAATGTCACTTCCACCTACAAAGGATAAAATTTTCGCCGATGAATATAAACAATGTTATTTCTCAGGTATTAATTGCCACCAACAGAGTATCTAGAAAGAAGAGAAACATTTTCCAATTTTGTTTAAAAAAAATAAATGCTGGAAGAGGTGTGTGTGGGAGAGGGGGCAGGGGGGGGGGAGAGGGGGAGAGAGGGGGGGGGGGAGAGAGAGAGAGAGAGAGAGAGAGAGAGAGAGAGAGAGAGAGAGAGAGGGGGGGGGGGGATATTTCATTTCTGCTTTGCAAGGCTTGTGGCTGTACTGCATCCTATAGCTGCATTAATTCAGCAGATGTCCCGAAGCAGTTCATAGTAGCCATTCAGTGGAGAATCCTATCCTCCCTTTTTCTCTTTCATCTGCTTGATGCTGTGCCAAAATGCCACAGACGTCAGTCTTTAACTGAATAACAATTTAACATCAGCATATCCTACATGGCTTCACTCCTGTGTTACTACACAGGATAACACAAAATTCAATAAACATGAAAACCCAACAGCTGTGATATGTCTCATTCACAAATGAATTTAATAAACCCGTGTAATAACAACCAGCCACAGTATGATACAAGATGTGATATTAAAATCGCCTGAACGTCACCTTTTCACTGACAGTTACTTCCCAACTGAAACTGTACTTAAAGGATAACTATAGTCAAGATGCTATTACTACACTATGATTCAAGTTAAGGTAATGCCCACTTGTAATCTGGAAATCTGATCATCAAATAAAGGCCCCAAAAAAATCATAATCTTTCCACAGTTTGCAACTGCATAAATGGCAGTTATGACAGTAATATGAGATACCGTTTAAAGAGAAAATCAGCACACACCACATAAGGCTTCTGGAGATTAGACATATATTTGCAGAACTTCACAGGCTATGTACACACACACACACACACACACACACACACACACACACACACACACACACACACACACACACACAAAATATGTCCAAAATATTATGACCAAGTACCTAATTGCAAGGTGGCCCACCTTCAGAACACAATGCATGTCCAGATGTACCATGTCTTTACATACAAGTCATGTTATTCCCATAACTTATGGTCTGGTGGTTTATAGACGAGGAACTGGTATAAAATAGATTCACTGATTTGTTCCTTCAGGTTCCAATCAGACAAATTTGAAGGCCTTGTGACATAACAGTCTGAGACATCACCACTGTTGAGGAAGACATCAAAGCATGAAGGGATGCAGATAGTCTGCAATAATGTTCACGTAGACTGCGGCTGTCAAGTCCAAGTGAATGTTCTACCAAGACATAATATTGGCCCCACACATTCAAGCAGATGTTTATCTGGATGACAGTGTTTCCAAGCATGACCATCAACATGGTCTAACAAGAAATGTGATTTAACCAACCACGTGACATTTCCAGTGATCCATGAGCCAATCTCTGTGATGCTGTGCCCACCACAATCATAACTGACTATGTCATTGGACCAAAATGGAAACATGTAGGGGCTGCCTACAGGGAGGTCCATTTTCAGCAATGTGCACTGAACAGGGTGCTCCAAAACACTTTTGCCTCTATCAGGATCGTACTCTCGCCAGATCTGTTACAGACCACCACCGTGCTGACTTATAGTGTGGTCAAGCGTGAAACCTCTGTTCTGTGACGAGGCAGGGACTTCAAGATTTCACCATCTTTCAATCACTTTTCATGGATGCTCACCAAAGGTCCTGGCCTACAGCAGACTAACTTTGCCATCTAAGAGTTATTTGCTGTCAGGTGTCTGGTCATAACAAAATGCTTTATGTCAAGGTCACTTGTCACAGGATTTCTCAATTTGTGACCTTAATCATCACTAGAATGATTCCAACATTTGTTTCCACTCCCCTAATATACTTTCCTTGCCGCGTCACATGCCCGCAATGCCAACAGTCAAGCATTCAGTCCCATGGTGGACCATGGTTGTACGTGATATGTTTCATGTTCCTGCCAGAGACTTTCAGTGAATTAGGCAAGAAAAGCAACCTCAGATTAGAAAAAGTAAGATGAAAAAAAAAACCACGCCACACTGTCATTTTGGGGTCATGGGCCTCTTGTAGGTGATATTCTTGAGTTTCTCTCCAACCAGTACCAGAAACTCTTCTTGTTTACTGGGCCATAATTGTGAAAATGTGCCTAACCAGGAAGGAGTGGGTAGGGGGACTTACAATAAATCATTTTCTTATCAGGTTCAAATGGCTCTGAGCACTATGGGACTCAACTGCAGTGGTCATCAGTCCCCTAGAACTTAGAACTACTTAAACCTAACTAACCTAAGGACATCACACACATCCATGCCCGAGGCAGGATTCGAACCTGCGACCGTAGCGGCCGCGCGGTTCCAGACTGTAGCGCCTAGAACCGTTCGGCCACCCCGGCCGGCTTCTTATCAGGAACACACTCCGTCAATCAAGTGCACAGCTTACATAATTCGTTGCTTTGTAAAACCATTATATTTTCTAAATTCGTGTATAATAAATGCTCAATGTTCTCCCAATCACACCATCGTGAACACCAAAAATGGCACATACACTGCTATTTGATGATTCAGTCCCCACCACAGTTCCCTCTCTCCACCAGAAGCTATACCCCTCCCAAACTGGGTTTTTTTCTTTTGCATCTTGCCTTAAAAGGTGCTTCAATAATGATTCATTAATGTAATGTACATATTTACACAGAATATTGTGAAAACAGATTTTACAGAAATTGATTCATAAATCTGATTCACTTCACCGACATCTCCAGCCAGCCACCCAGCTCTATACAAACAAATTTTGAACTTTGGAGTAGAAAAGCAGGAAACTGGAAAAAGAAATAAAGAGTACATAACAAGGACCAGCAAGACATCATTATGATGCGGGTGGTTGGCGGGCAGGCCTGGGGGGTGGGGGGGGGGGGCACGCACACAAACTGAGTTAATAGAAATAATGACTCTTGTTCCTTTTTAAAATCATGTGTCATAGATAACTAAATATGAAAAACTTGCACTGTTGCTCACATTTAAGAAAATGCATGATGATAAATAGTTCAATGGAATATAGGTATCACTTTAGACATTATGGGGCTAAAGAGGGTGGTGGGGGGACAAGGTTATAAAAGAAGTGTGCAACAGGACAGTATGCAGTCACATACAATGACTATGCAAGGTTAGGAAACTGTTGCATCCAATAAGAATGATCGGAGTCAATACAGTCAGCAACACCTACAAAAATGAAAATGACAAACAAGAAGTACGTACCAAATATAAGAAATTAATGGCAGCTTCTCCTTAGGAGCTCATTCTAACCTGCAGTGAAGTTAACATTAACAATTTTTTTTTAATTTTTATAGAAAAGATGTGAGACTGCAAACAAGTAACAGGAAAGCTGAATAATTACTACATATAACTTAGTGCTTTACTACTAAATATGACATGAATGTTTGTGGCAAGTGAAATAAGTTTGTCGGACTGACTATAACATGTGCACCTGCCTTTTGCAAGCAGTACTCTATCCTTGACCCATTCAGATGTGATTCATAGAGTGACACAAAACTTCTGCCTGTCACTTGTTCCACTACATACTTTCCTATAAAAATAACTGAATGGCAATGGAAATAACATAAGTGAAACATGTCATGATTGTACATGACCAAGGAAAAATTGTGTTCCTTGATAAGCATAAACAAAAACCAATGAATTCATTGTTCTTTCTCAGACAGATCATTATTCGCCAATTATTTCCAAGGAACACGGAAACATTTTCAAATTTTTGTGCTACTCTCTCATACTTACGTTTAGGTCTAGGAGGAATCAGTTTAATAGCGCCAGATTTTTCAGTCTTCTTACTTTCTCCAGAAGTAACATCTGTTAATGCTGGTTTCAATTTCTTTTCTGGGGGACCTATTTCCTTCACAGGTGAAGGTCTTTTTAAGACTGGAAACTTAACAGGTCTTTTATCTAATGTTACAGGTTTTTTTAAAGGACGAGGTGGAGGGGGTTTAACTTCCTCTTCTAACCCAGTGGAACGAAATTTGGAATTATAAGTCTTAACAGTTTTGGGTCGAGATGCATCACCAGTTGGCTTTCGTACCTCTATGGAAATTGACAGCTTTTTTTGTTTTATTTCTGGTGGTTTTTTAACTTCACTCATTACAGGTTTTACCTCTGGCTGTGCTTGGCTATCATCAGTATGAACTTTCTTAGGAATTTTCCCAAGTTTACTTATCGATGGTGGGATGAGTTTGGCCAATGCAGCATTATCTTTTTCAAGCTGATCTTTGTCTGTTTCAGTCTTCTTCTCCTGAAGTTTAACCTCTTTCACTTTCTCTCTATCCCCTCCTTTCAATCTTTCTTTCTCCCCTTCTTTCGATCTTCCTTTCTCCCCTTCTTTTTCCACCTCATTTAACTTTTCTTTTTCTTTTTCCTTCCCTTTCTCTTTGTTTTTGTTCTTTAATTTTTCCTTATTTTTGTCCTTATTAATTACTTTCGTCTTTTCTTTGACAAATTCAGCTGATTTTATGTTCTTCTTTTCAGGGGTTTTGACAGTATTTGGCGGCCCTTTCACATCTTTCACTTTTTTCTGGGATTCTTTTATCCCTTTCAATGTTACACTACTATTCTCAGATTTATCTAGTTTTTTCTTTGATTTTGTTACAGGAGCCTTTAATTCAACTGTAAGTTTGGTTTCAACATTTTCAACATCCTTATTCACCAGATCAGATGACTCAGTGACTGCCGTTGCCGCTGAGTCACATTTCTGGACATTGGTCGTGTCAATTATCACTGTTTCTGGGGTCTCTGCATTTACCTTTTTTGGTCTGTCTGCACTTGTAACTTTTGCTAAAACCTGTTTACCATCACGTATCGTTATTTTGTACACTGGCAACTGCCCCATTGGAACATTCCAAGTAGTGTCTTCTCCCGAGTCTTCTGATGTACCTGTTTCTTCTGTCTGTGTGGCATTCAACACTTTCTCTTCTTTTTCCTCCTCTTTAACACTTTCTATATGCACTTCAGGCTTTTTTTCTTCCCCTACCAACTTCACATCAGATGGTGTTACTTTCACATCTGTATCTTCTTTTTTTACTTGCAATTCTGATTTATCTTCACATTCCTTTTTTATTACTTTTACAGGTGTAACATCCGATGGCTCACTCTGTACTTCTGCAGTACTAACTGAATTCTCCTTACTGTCATGAGCAATTAATTGTGGCTCTGATGATTTGATAATGTTTGCATTTAATTCTACACTTTCTCCTTTGACAATCCGAAGCCATTGTTCCACCAGCTTGCTTGCTAGGAGTCTGACACCTGTAAACAAACAAACTACCTTTAATATAAGTAACTATACACAAATATTACAATGAAAGCCTGCAAACAATCACTATGTTTGTTGACATAATATACAAAGTGTTGCTTTAAGAGTCGCCAGGCACATTCTATTTGGTGTTTTGGCAGATATTTGCAATTCTGTTTTTCTAGCAAGTAGCTAGAGTCAGCCTGAATAAATAACACTCATCATGTCTTTCACGCAATGCCCAGTGTCGAGTGAAAGCACCAGTTTGTTTCCCCATTACAGACAAAATGATTTTTAAAGCAAGGATTTTATGTGGTCTCTCAATAGAACAGCCCCAAATTAGTCTAAAGAGATATTTGTTTTTTCAAATACAGTACTGCTTGGTCACTGCTGGAGTAATGGTTATTCCTTGAGTTTTACAGTACCTGTTAATACATAATGATAAAACAAATATTGCACTGGATTAATCTGGGGCAACTCCACTGAACTGGTACGTAAAATTTCACTTTAAAAATAATTTTGTTTGTACTGGGAAACACACCAGTAATTTCTGATGACACAGGGCACCACAAAACTTAATGAGCTGCATTTGTTTCGACCAACTCCAGCTATACATTGCAGAGCAAAATTGCAGTTACCTGCCAAAACATCAGAGAATGCATCTGATGACTTTTAGGAGGGGCACCCTGTATAACAGTTACACAAAAGTAACATGTTAGAATACAAAAGCCAAGTTGCCGGATCCCACAGACACTAAACATAATTTATCTGATGCAGAGACAGCTGTTCTACTATCAAGAATAATTGAGTGTGTGTGAACACTGCAAACCATTTCACCTCTTCCCCTTCAAAAACTGTGACTAATATGAATAATTATAGTTGGAGACCTCACT
Source organism: Schistocerca cancellata (assembly GCF_023864275.1). Taxonomy (NCBI): domain Eukaryota; kingdom Metazoa; phylum Arthropoda; class Insecta; order Orthoptera; family Acrididae; genus Schistocerca; species Schistocerca cancellata. The sequence goes on from NC_064631.1 coordinate 576,012,500, forward strand.
TGCAATGAGCTGAGAACACAATGCCACTACCTAGATTTGTGGTTTTTGTGTACAAATTGAAAAGTATTAATGTTAAGATACCAGAACTCTAATGGAAGTCTGATCAGTTTTCAGAAATGCCCCCTGTACTTTAACATCTGTGTAGTTCACAATGTTACCCGTCAAATTAGATAAGAAATTTATAACCACACTAATCAAGACAGAGGACAAGGCTGGAAGCCATACTCTAAAAGAGTAAACCACAACCACATCAGCTGCCAATAAAATAAACTGTGAACAAGTTAAAAATTGGAAATTCTGTCAAAGAGAAAGTATTTCACTAAACTGGGGGCAAAATTCAGTAATTTCAGTTTCCAATTATTGTTCTCAAAGCTCCCTTTAAACAGTTTAAGTATGAATCCTTATCAATGATAAATGAGCTGTTTTTCCAAGGTAACTTATTACAATTTTTTTTAAATAATTCATCTAACAACACTAATCACAACAATGCCCAAAGAGTAAACTCTCTTTCTAAAGGTCCATGCTGAATTTAATATGATTCAGGTAAGGTAGGAACAATAAAAAAGAGAAGCCAAGACAGATATTCATGAACACACCATACCGAGTGTATACACGCACAATCAAAGTGAAGGTGCGCGCATAATCAAAGTGAAGGTGCGCGCATAATCAAAGTGAAGGTGTAGGCTGATCACTTGGAACGGGTGGAATACAGGCAAGTATAATCAACTTTACGTACATAATCAAATATCAGTTTACTTTTTTGGCTCAAAGTACTCACTTTCAGAACTTCCATCTTTTGATAGGCCTTTAATTAATTTTGGACAATTGTTTGTTTTTAGTCTTTCCACATCAACAGGGCACATTAGTAGCAATTCTAGAAGCTCTTGTATCAATGGCCAATTTTTGACAACAATGGCATCTGATAACCATGTGTGAGTCAAATTCCAACCACCTGCTCCCATAAACCTGAAATAAACACGAAATAAAATCCTTGTTTTTCAATTACAATACCACGTATGATGTCATGTATCCATTATACAGTTTCAGTATTAGTGCTTATAATAGAGCAAGAGAATAGGTCTACATATACTGAAACTGCACCATCACTTCTTATGAAATGCCATTTTCTAATCTGTATCCATTAAATGCATGACTTCATAAATGGAAGACAGCTGTACACAGATTGATGTGTAACCTGCTAGAGTGAAAGAATGCAAATTCCCATACAGAAGTTACAGAGAACTGACTCAAACTATGTTTAAAGGTACCAAAAGTATGATGAATGTCTAGTGTGAAAAATGAAGACAGTAAAAATGAAATATGAATACCACATTTAAAAAAAATATTCTGAGATACTACTAGGAGGCTACTACCATATCAACATTTGACTTACACACAGATTCACAAAGGAGACATTAAAATAAAGGATTCAAGAGAATGTCGCAAGTTAAGTTCTTTGAGTTCTTACAAATAGTAAATTCAGTTGATGAAGCTTGATTCTATCTTCCTAGATTTCCAAAAGGGGTTCTACACAATAGCACTTAGTTGACTGATATGCGAGATACCACTGTGCAAGTACATTTTCAGGCAAACGTTAAGAAACAACTGAACTTTTTGTAGTATAACAAAAAGTTCAGGACAGTATAGGACAGTAAATGTTCAACAGAAAAAAAAACTAGAAACATTAGGTGCCATGTAATTAAGCTAACACGACCACAAATGTTCAACACCTGTAAAATATTTAAAAGTGTATGCCCAGCATTATCATATTGGTCACTGACATGCAGTTGCTTGTAGGAAAATGACATCACTATGAAGAAATGCAGAACTGTGACAGAATTCCATTTAGCAACAGCTATTTGAAAGTTGATAAACATTATGTAATACCCATAACAAAGAGAGACATACCAAAATTGACCAATTACAAAATTACCACTAAACTTTTGGAGCTCATCACATAGTTTAAGTACGAGAGTAATCCCAAAAGTAAGGTCTCCTATTTTTTTCTAAGTACATAGACCTGTTTATTTCTACAATGGTTTGCATCAGTTTACAGCTTGAACATTTAGCTATTATTTGACATAATCACCATTTCTGTCACTGCATTTTTGTAGATGCTGTGGCAGTTTTTGTATCTCCATGTCATACTAGCTCGCCGCCATGCTATTCAGAAAGTTATGAACCTCTTATTTCACCCCCGTCAGAGCTGAATCGCTTTCTGGCCAATGTTCTTTTAACCTAAGGAACAGGTGATAGTCACTGGCTGCCAAGTCAGGACTATAGGGTGGGTGGGTGGGTGATTATGTTCCACTGAAACTGTTGCAGGAGAGCAATGGTTTGCTGAGTGATGTGTGGGCGAGTGTTGTAATGGAGAATGTGTACGCCGTTGCTCAACATTCCTCTTCTCCTGTTCTGAATTGCCCGTTTGAGTTTTTTCAGTGACTCACAGTACCTGGCAGCGTTAATTGTGGTCACAGCGATTCAGCTCCGATGACGTGGTGAAAGAAGAGGTTCATAACTTTCTGAACAGCATGGTGGCAAGCTGGTATGACATGGGCATACAAAAACTGCCACAGCTTCTACAAAAAAATGCATCGACAGAAATGGTCATTATGTCGAAAAATGGCTAAATGTTCAAGCTGTAAATTGATTTAAACCATTGTAGAAATAAACAGGTCTATGTACTTAGAAAAAAATAGGAGACCTTACTTTTGGGATTACCCTCGTACTTAGGGGTGATACTAACAAGCAAAATGGAATGAGACAAGGAGGTAAAATTGGTAGTTGGTAAGGCAAATAAGAGCGTTACATTTCTTGGAAGGGTTTAAGGTAAGTAAACTGTGCCTACTAAGGCACTCTCGCATGTCCATATCAAGACAGCACATAGTGAACCACTTCAGAAGTGCACTGCTAGAATTGTGGCAAGTTGTTATAGCCCACATAGAAGTGCTGCTTTTATATAAACTACTAATACAGGCATGAAGTGCTCTACTTCAAGCACCAACAGTGGCTTGCTGATTATGTACATAGACACAGGTGTGAGGGTTCCAACAAATGTAGATGTGAGGGTTGCAACTGGATGCACATTTCCCACTCCCCCTGGGAACACAGTGTCATTTCACTCTAGCAATTCAGTTACCACACTTCACCACTACAACACTATCATAAATATGTACCATTCACAGGCATTTTCACATAATAGTGTATCAACAAGCGAACAGGTTACCAATAAATGTTGTTTGGCAAATATTGGCTTCTGCAAATGGCAAATTATTCTCATGGGTAACTCAATGTTACATCACATTGAGTACAGCTTGTCTGATAAATTTTGTTAATGTATACAATAAACACACCATGTCTGTCTATTGCCTTGCTGGCCAATGGTCAAAAGAAATTTACTAGGGTCAACTAAAAAGTAATGGCAACACTGCTGTAACATGAAGGACGTGTGTCAAATGGTGTGCACACTGGCTACAGCTGGAGTACTGCTGTGGGCAGCAATGGCTGTGTTCGAGTCAGTTGCAGTGTTTACTGTCCAAATGAGAGGCCAATTCAAGCATCCTTACAGTATATTATGGAAACATGAACAATGTGTGTGGACCAAGACTGAAGCAGCATGCGATCAGAGTGCACAACATTTTCAGAATGGAATGTGACAATACGTACACACACACACACACACACACACACACACACACACACACACTCACACTGATGCAGAGTGTGGTTTCAGTTATCTGAGACTGCAGACGTTTTGTGCACGTTGTGTGTGTGTGTGTGTGTGTGTGTGTGTGTGTGTGTGTGTGTGTGTACTGCTGACAAAGGCCTTAATGGCCGAAATCTATAATTGTGTGAACCTTTTTGTTGTGCCTATCACGACTCGGCATCTCCGCTATATGGTGAGTAGCAACTTTCCTTCTCTGGTATTGTTAGATTGCATCCTGGATTTTCCACCATTTGAATTCAACATTTTCTGGAATTGCACAAAGCATGTGGTGATGCAGCATTGTCATGTCATACAGTGGCCAGATGGGTGAAGTGTTTCTGGACGGCAGGGATGTCACTCAATATTGGCCTCATTAGGGACGACCCACCACCGCCCCCAAACAATATGTTAACCCAGCTCCTCCTCTTCCTCTTGGATGTAGATTGCCGATGGAATATGCGAGAGTTAGCTTCAGAGGTTTAGCTTTGTGTCACAAAACAGAGCTCCTTATTTTGCACGATATTCTTGGGTTCCGCAAACTGCAGCGCATTGGGTAGCACAAGCAATAACTGAGGTGGAAAAGGGGCATCATCACACAACTGCAGAGGAATTGTTCAACCACTACCCCATGGATGGTAAAGGCTTCCTTGGGAGGTTTTTCGCTAAGGACAAACCATGACTAACACAACAACCCAATGACTGGAAAAGCCCACAGAATGTGTACTGTGAACCAGCTGGTACCAAAGTGAAGGTTACTGTGGCTTACGATATCCATGGGTTAATCCTGCATCACAATGTACCACAGGGGCAGATAGTCACTGAAGCCTACTACTGCAATTTCTTGTGGTATCGATCAACGTCACCCCGCACTGAGAAGAAAGGAACGGCACCTTCTGGTACTGCACCCCGTCATCCTTTGTGCACAATATTACACAGCAAATCTCTTGCTAGTACTCCTGAATTTGTAGGAGTGGTAGATATTGGAACACTCACCGAATTCACCTGATATGAGCCCGTGGATTATGACCTGTTTGCCAAAATGAAAGAGAAGACATCATCGACGCCATGGGGCACTCCTTGTGAGAGACTGACAGGGATGAACATGCTGACAGTGTAACACCATCTTCCAACTGCGTGGGTGGAAGTGATCAAGATGCAGAGCAATTATATTCCGGGCATGTAATACGGCGAATGTCTGTCAAAAACCTGATATGAATTATAACAGTGTTGCCACTACTTTTTATCTAAACCATGTATTTTTTAAACAACTAGTTGATTATGAGCCAAAGATGAGAATGAACTTATTTCTCTTACTTCCTTTTTCTGAACCACAGTTTTTATGGTAATTTGGTCTCTTCAACAATTTTTATAGTTTAGGTGCCACAGCGATTGATATAAATCTTACAGCTGATACTTCTGTGCTGAACGGTAAGTTACACATTGCTACCTGATCAATACAATACAAATTCCTTATGTTTAATTACATTACAGTTCAATCAATTCGCTACTGTGTGTGTGTGTGTGTGTGTGTGTGTGTGTGTGTGTGTGTGTGTGTGTGTGTGTGTAGTAATTGTTTTGTCATTGTATTTTGACTTGTGACACTGATTCACGCAGCTAAAGAAGAGAAACAGTACTTTCTGAATATAGTCAACACAAACATACAATTTGTGAACAAAGTTATCAGTAAATGAGAGTGACAAAACTCTATGTGCTCTTCACAAAGTAGCCTAAGACGTACTGAAAACAGAACAGAAAATATAGATCTATAAACAAATATATCACCATGTAACTTACGATTACTCCTATCTGCAAATTTGTAACCACGTAGTGCACCAACATTCCTGAAGAGAATGAGATTTTCACTCTGCAGTGGAGTGTGTGCTGATATGAAACTTTCTGGCAGATTAAAACTGTGTTCCAGACCAAGACTCGAACTTGGGACCTTTGCCTTTCGCGGGCAAGTGCTCTACCATCCGAGTTACCCAAGCATGACTCACGCCCCATCCTCACTGCTTTACTTCCGCCAGTACCTCGTCTCCAACCTTCCAAACTTCACAGAAGCTCTCCTGCGAACCTTGCAGAACTAGCACTCCTGGAAGAAAGGATATTGTGGAGACTGACGGAAGTAAAGCTGTGAGGACAGGCGTGAGTCATGCTTGGGTAGCTCAGATGGTAGAGCACTTGCCCGCGAAAGGCGAAAGTCCGAAGTTTGAGTCTCGGCCTGGCACACAGTTTTAATCTGCCAGAAAGTAACATTTATGAAGTTTTAAGGACTTAGTAATTAACTTATTTACTCAGGCTCTACTGAAGTGCTGTGAAAACTTGGGACTGTTGCAAATACTTCGAAATCAACAAATACTGCAGCGAACCACTTCCCTCATTTTACTATTTATTATGAATGAATAAGGAAATAGGAAAAGTGATTCACTGCAATATTAATAGATTTCCAGCAATCAAAGGACGACGACTAAATAGAGAGAGAGAGAGAGAGAGAGAGAGAGAGACCGCATGGGAAGTTATTTCATAGTTTCAAGCAGTTGCTGTAATATACCCTTCCTTTATTTTTGTTTATGTTTATTATTCTCTTTATTTATAAACTAAGAAAATGCCTTTTATTGTCTATATTATTATTATTATTATTTTATTATTGCAGATAATTACAAAAAAGGAAGGAACAGACACTTTGGAATTAGTCCCTTGGTATATTCATAAATACATCTTTGGCCTCGATGTATTTTACACGTGCCATTATTAGGGAAGGAAAAAATCATTTCAGTGCTTTTTTGCTAATATCAGTGCTAATCTGATGACAGTATTTGTGCTTTTTTTTAAAAAAAAATTGGGTTATTTCTTGTTGATATAGGTGCTACTTTTGCCAAATTTGACGCTTTTTTGAAAAACCCAGTTTTTTGCCAAATTTGGTGTAATTTTTATTACTGATTTCACTGCTACATTTTACCAATTTTACTGTTATTCTTTTAACGATTTCCCCCTTTTTCCCCAGATTTTGCTGTTTACTCCAGTTTTTTTGCAGATGTTGCCGATTTCTGTCTTTTTTGGCAAATTCACTTCCTTTTATAATTTCAGTGTCATTTTTCCAAATTTTGGTGCTATTTTTGACATCACATCACAGTTACATGGGAAACAAAGTGTCAGTTTCAGAGTAAATAGGAAGTTCAGTCTTCATGCAATAAGAAGTGAAAATGCAGTTTCAATGTTAAATAACTATCAGTTATTATTGGTGAACTGCAATCCTCAGATTTATAACATTTTCATCGGGAAAAAATGACAAATTTTGGGATAATTCAGAAAAAATGTAGACTGTGTCATTTCTCCACAAATTCACAATTTCGGTTCATTGTTTTCGTGACAATTTTCTGTGCCTAACTATTACAAATGTTAGGTATTAAGTTATCTTTTCAGGAGAATTTTTAGTTTCTTTCTATCTAGATATATTTCACCATGTTTTGCTAATATCTCTGGTGGGACGTAACAATATTGACAATTTTAATTAACCAATAAACTGAACCAAATTTATCATACTACGGTATAAGATACTGGTGCTCCATCTGGAAGCAAATAATTGTAATTGTTGTGTGAAGAATTGTAATCACAATGACTGGAAGCATAACAGTCCTGATAAAGCAGACACCATGTGCCATGCCATCTATACACATCAATATAGTGTACTGGAAGTCCTTTCCATTTGTTATCAGTATTTTGTATAGAATCTAAGACTTTGTACCTTCCTATAAATTCCAAAAGTATAAACTATGTGACACCATCAGACTTGGCCCGGTCAGCCACCTTTTGATTTACACCTTACACAAAAACACAAATAGGTTTTTAAACCGACTTCTGTGTAATTTATCAGGGAAGATAAAAAAAGGCAAGAGGGTCCGCAAGTGACTCAGTCCAGCAGTTCACTTATCTTCCAAGTGCACCCTCTACCGAGGCAGGATTAACTGTTCTAATCAATAGTAATACAATTTTCGTTTGACATTTAATGTTCTATGCCAAACAGATAAATTACATTAATATTTGATGGGACAATTCCAGAGACAATTTAAGTATGCATGAGTATTAATAGACTGAATATAATCTGATGTGAATTCCACATAAGTTTTAACTCCTCAACCTATAAAGGCAATTTTAAACCAAAACTGAAAACAATTTTCTTGTCTCTCATTTAATTACCAACCTTTTTCCACTTTCACTTTACTGTAAAATGACACTAGTGTTATATTGTAACGCTTAACTTTTATGTTGTAAATTTAGAAACAAGGATATTTGTTTAGGATAAGTATGAAATGGACAACTAGTAATACAAAAAAATTCCTTAGAACAAAAGTAATGATAAGATAAACTAAGCAACAGTATGATCTATCAGGAGAAAGAAATCATGGTACTCACATTCCTAGGAGATCTGTTCTAGTAGATTTCAGTATCTGTATGTAAATACATTTACTGACTAATTTTTTGGAGAATTTTGTCATCAAACTGAAACAACAGAAAAGAAATCATCAGTATAGTAAGCATTACCAAGGTTTTATAGTGACCTAACAGCAGCTATCAGCTTGGTCTGCAGCATTCAAATATCTAAAGAAAGATGAACAAACGTTTTAGAGTATATCAAGCAAAAAACCAGTACAATCTGGCCATATCTTTGTATATACTGTTTCGTTGGTGTTAACTGCTATGGTGCCCTCTAATCATTCCTGACTACTACTGCTGTATGTTGGGGAAGGGGGGGGGACACTGTTTACAGTTAGCACAGATACTATACAAAGACAGTTAAGCACAACAAACATGGCATGGAAAGTCAGGATAATGTCTTTTCTACTTCAATATTCAAATCACAAGCAAAATGAAGACAATACATACAAAATATGTGTTGTGTTGTTAGATGTCCATCACTGTACAACGAAATTCTCGTTCCAGAAAATTGACATTAGACAGCATCTTCAGGACAAATTTTGAATGTTAAAAGCACAACTTATTTACTCCAGAAGGAATTTCCACTCTGCAGTGGAGTGTGCACCGATTTGAAGCTTTATGTCAGATTAAAACTGCATACCGCACCAGGACTCTAACCTGGGACTTTTGCCTTTTGTGAACACATGTTCTACGACTGAGCTTTCCAAACACAAGTGACGTCCTGCCTCTGTCAGTACCTTGTCTCCAACTGTTCTGCTAACTGTGCACTCTTTATGTTTGCATAGTTCAGTTGGTAGACCACTTGCCCCAACATGCAAAATTAGCAGTATGGCACTGCTCACTTAAATGTGTGATAAAAGTAGCTCTAACTGAAATAGTCTAGTAACAGCAGGTTCATCATCTAATTACTAATATATTTCAGAATGCTCATGCTTGCTGTACTGATTCATCTGTGATCTTTTGAGATTACTTATGTATGCTATCAGACAATTTTTCCACAGCAAGCCAAGTTTTTTTTCTTTTTTTATTCATTCATTTTTATTCATAAAATCATCTAGATTGTTTCATGCAATATTGTTCTGGGCAGCGGCACCACCACCACCACCACCACCACCACCACCACCACAAAACTACTGACTCTGCTTAGGTCTAAGTTTTATTTAAACTGACACTGAACATTGTTTCAAGAATTCTACGTTTTACTCTGCAGACTCATTCAGGAAATATATTTTGTTTATTAATTTCACACACTAAGTTATTTTAGTTGCTTTACAGATTTCACATGATTAACCTAATCAAGTGATAGATGGTATAATTAAAAGAACAGTTTCATGAATATAACAATGATTGACAAAATTGTGAAAGTAGTGCAGGTATTCAATATTTCTTACAAAAATTTGCAATTAAAACTTTTTACTGGGCCAAAATATGGAACGAAAGAAGGGCGATTAATGGTTTTGCATCACATCAATTTCAATGTTATTATAAATTCAGCTGGAAAAGACTGAGAAAGTACTTCCCTTATTGGGAGAAAAAAAATCTTGCAATGAGGTAAGCTATAAGAAAAATTAGAAAACTTATGTGAGGAAGATTGTACATGGTTACAAATGCCCTTCCTCGCATAGCAAGAAATGTAATAATTTGTGGTGAGAACTGAAAAGTGAAAGAAAATTATAAGTCATGACGATGATGGTATTCTAAGTGGCCAACATTTCACTTTGTGAATGATTATAAATTTAAAGGAGATACAGGAATCACATGAAGAAATCAACAGTCTGGCTATCTGAATTTCAATTTATTTCTACTGTTATCCCCTGAACAATGACCTGACATTTCACACTTAACTAAGAGTTTGTGTGTGTGTGTGTGTGTGTGTGTGTGTGTGTGTGTGTGTGTGTGTGTGTGTGTGTGTTTACTACATGGAAAAAATATCCAAACAAAGCACACAGATACCTACATAACCAACTTCATCAGTCCACCCCCAGCAGTTATCTATTCTTACTATTTAAGAACAGTTAATCTACCTTGAAACAACATTTGTTAAATCCACGACCATGGATTCTTTCATTCATTCATTAACATATTTCTGTATAATTAAAATTGGGGTTATTTAACATATACAGCCAAGTAGGCTTGTTCTTTAGTGAGGCAGGAGTAATTCCCTCACACAAAATTACAACAGCAGGAAAGCTGGGATTAATTATCAAATGAAAGACATTCAACACAATGAGAAAAAATTTTCTACCTTTAACTGGCTCAACACTAGCTTACAAGCTAAAATTGGGCAACTATAACCTCCCTCCTGCAGCACCTTCATTTTCTTCTGATCCTATGACTAACATGGTAGTTCCTGTAACTGTGTACCTTCAAACTCATCCCAACCTTAACATGCTCAATTGTGTAGTGGTAAACTAATGTTTTCATACTTCAGTTTATGTACTCTGCATTTGAGGAGAAGTGGTGTAGAATTCAACTACTACCCAAAAGCCACTCAGGCTTGCCTGAGTGGAATATTAAAACGGGTATTCAGACCAAGTTGGTGTAATTCCTTGCATAAAATCGCAAACTATATATTCTTCACTTCCAAAAATCATACTGTTCCTCCTGTAAATAAAGCCTTTTGTTGACAGTTTACAGCATGGAAAGCAATTAACCCATTACAGTTCTGCACCATAACCCATAACTGAGAAAACAAAAAAATAAATTGAAATGTGATAAATGTGGCAGTTAACACATTTTCTTGGTAACGCAGCACAGCTACAATTATTTGTTTTAAGTGAATCAACAATGGATGGCTGTAAAACAAATCAGAGTGTGCCCACTGAGAAGAACAATGAATTTTTCTGTGTGCCGAAAACTTTTACGTAGCCTTAGGAATTACAAAATATGCCTAGCTTCCTAAAAATAATTAATGCAGACCTGTGAGGAAATACATTTGTAAAATGGAATCATCAACCCACCAGTCATTCTTTGATATCAAGAGATGTAATAATTTACACAAGTAACCAACATGTTCATTAGTTCCAGAAAATGATTAACTTTTAATAGTACATCTGTAAAATATTGCATCATCTATCAATAAACTATTTCCTGACTACAAAAGTGCGATACTTTATTTTTGGCCCATTTTTTGTATTCCTTGTGATGCACAAGAAACCTGGTAAGCATGTCCCACACTCCTAAATGTGTTGCTACATGCAAAATGTACAAATGCTTGTTTGATCTAATGCGGTACACCTGTTATCTCCACTAATAGTTGGGGGGGGGGGGGGGGGGGGAGAAAGAGTTGTATCTCAGAATGTCGAAATAGATGGGGCTTACAAATGTTTGCAAGTTGATTCACAAGAAAATAAACTAATATCACAGCATTTCTGTAATTTTGGGATGTGTTGGTACGTGCTTAAAATAACCGAAATTAATCTTCCTGCACACTATCTCTGCATTACATACTGAAGTTCTACATTGTGCTACTGAAAATCAGGTATTTTAGGGCAAAGTGCTCACAGTGAACAAATACATTTTAACTCCATGTACCAAAGAATATCCAAGATGATCCATGTTAATGGCTGCACATAGTAAGTCCATTTAAGGTGGAACTGAAGCATTTTGTGGAACACAGAAAAAAAAAGGAAAGAAGTACCTTTAAGAGCTTCAACAACGCGATAGGCCTACTCATAACTATGACAAAAAGTGCACTTCAGGAAATCTTTCTAATGGAAACACAAAGCAAATTTTTAAGCAATGTGCGTGATGGTACAGTAAATTTAATGTTCTATGGACGAAATAATTTGAATCAAGTATGTCATCCTGCTTTGTAGTGTATATGCTGTTTCTATCCACACACCATCATTATGATCCTGCTCTTTTAATAGGACAAGAGCAACAATAATAAAAACTTGAAAGGGTTAACAACCAAGTGCAATACACAAACCACCTTTTAATTTGTACGTCTCACTAATGTTGCGATATAAATACGTTATCAACAGTGTAAACTATGAGAGAAGGAAAGGCAACAACTGACTGTATAGTTGGGGTATTGTGTGGCTGATAGTCAAATACTGACAAAACAAATGCCGTGTACTAAAGACCAAGAGTTTGAGCTAATTCACAAGAAATTTGTCTACAGGAAAAAATCAACTGAAAGGAAGTTTAGACGCAAAGCTTTTTTATGTTCTTTGGCTGGGGCCTGTTACTATGGAGGAGGCTGAAAAATTTTAGAATGCCTCACTTCTAAAAACAAATGAAATCTATTTGTTTGACAGTTACTTTATATTGTTTTGCGAGTTGATTGCTCTGTAGTTATCACCAATATGGAAAGGATAGGACTACTCACCATACAGAGGCGGCACAGAGCTGCAGACACGCACAATGAAAACTAATGCCAAAATATTAAAGCTTTCAGACAGACTCCTCCTTCCACATTAGATCACACACACACACACACACACACACACACACACACACACACACACACACACACACACACACACACAAGGCTCTAACAACTGGGGACAGTGGCCACATGCATGCGAGTGGTGCTTTGTGTGTGTGTGTGTGTGTGTGTGTGTGTGTGTGTGTGTGTGTGTGTGTGTGTGTGTCTGTCCGTCCTGCTGCAGAAGAAGGACTGTCTAAAAGCTTTATATTTTAGCCGTCCTTTTCATTGTTGCTGTCAGATTCGTTTTTTATAGTGTTTTCAACGCTGATTTCAGGAAAAAAAGTGAAAAAATTCCATCACGTACAGTTATTTCACAAACAGCTTGTCTAGTTTTAGCATTTTTCGGTATTTCAGCACTCTAGTGAGTTTGAATTTTGGTTTTTAGGATCTTCATAAACTGTTATTTAGCCATTTTTATACTGGATATATGTAAAATGAAGAGTAATTAGGAGAAATCAGCAGTATTTCCCATGTCAGCACCTGTCTGTCGCACTGCCCCTTCTGCCGCCACCACGAAGCAGTGAAGCAGAAAGAGTGTGTGTGTGTGTGTGTGTGTGTGTGTGTGTGTGTGTGTGTGTGAGTGTGTGTGTGTGTGTGTGTGTGGGGGGGGGGGGGGGGATGACTAGGGCCTCCCGTCGCGGTCGCGTACACCATTCGCCAGGTGCAGGTCTTTTGATTTGACACCATTGCAGCGACTTGCGCGTCTGATCACCAAGCAGTGAACTTCTGCTACTGTCCTTCAGTTCACAGTACCTCTTCACTCTGTGCTGTTCACGTGTTATTACTAGTGCTTTAAAGTAGTGACTGTTTTCTTGTGTTGTGAAGTCGTTTTATGGACAATGGCTACCCGAGGATGTATAAACTCGCCAGATTGCTTCTGCTACATTTGTGGTAGCTATACCGTTGAAAAGCAACAAAGAAACATTTCCGATTTTCTTGAAAAAGTATAATTCGCCTATTTTGGTATAAAGTTAGGCAATCAAGATAAGCCTTGGGCCCCACACAAAGTTTGTTCAGTGTGTGTTGAAGAACTGAGGCAATGGTTTCAATGTAAAAAGCAGTCCTCACGTTTTGGATAACCAATGGTTTGGAGGGAGCTCAAAAATCATAGTTATGACTGCTATTTTTGTTCTTGCAATGTATGAGGTTTCAATGTGAAAAACAAAAAGTATATTTCTTAACCTGACGTTCAATCAGCCATTCACTCTGTTCCTCATGGACCTGAAGTACCAATACCCTCTCCTCCAGATTCTTTGGATGATATAGCCATTGGCTCAGCAAGGTTATAGTGAAGAAGACAGATTGCTACGATCCTGGCACAACCAATCCCATTCCTTTCTCACAATCTGAACTGAACAATTTAGTTAGAGACCTAAGCCTTTCTAAAGAACCGGCAAAGATTTTAGGATCTTGATTGAAAGATAAACATATGTTGGTTCCGGGTACATCCTTTTCTTGGTATTGATCGAGGAAAAAGGAGTTTGTATCACTCTTCTCTCCAGAAGGGGACCTGGTGTTTTGCAGCAATGTTTCTGGATTCATTGCACATCTCAAAATAGAACATGCTCCTGATGAGTAGTTGGACACTCAGTTCACTTGAAAGAATGTTTGACCTTGAACTGGTTTTTAAGCAAACTCTGCTATTCAGACCACAAATTAACACCATGTGGTGATTTAAAAGTGATTTCAATGCTGTGTGGTCAACAGAGTGCCTACACAAAGTTCCCTTGCTTTCTCTGTGAATGGGACAGTAGAGAGAGAAAGCAACACTACATAAAAAAAGCTTGGCCCTTGAGAAAAACCTTACAGGTAGGGAGTTAAAAATGAGAGAAAAAGCCTTTTGGATCCCAAAAAGGTGTTACTTCCACGACTTCACATTAAGTTGGGGCTGACGAAGCAATTTGTTAAGGCATTGCCAAAAGAAGGGGAGTGTTTCAGATATCTTTGTGGGCAGTTTCCTGGTTTATCAAAGGCAAAGCTAAAGGAAGGAATCTTTGTCAGACCAGACATTAAAAACTAATGACAGATGCCAACTTTGTGGACAAAATGGAAATAAAAGAAAAGGCAGCATGGACATCTTTTAAATTAGTTGTTACCGGTTTCCTAGGAAACAAAAGAGATCCAAATTACAAGATAATCATAGCAGACATGATCGACAACTTTAAGAAGCTGTGCTGTAACAAGAGCATTAAAGTTCATTTTCTCCACTCACATCTTGACTACTTCCCTGCAAACCTTGGTGATGTAAGTGAAGAGCAGGGCGAAAGATTCCACCAAAACATCAAAGAAATGGAAAAAAGATATCAAGGAAGATGAAACGTCAACATGATAGCAGACTACTGCTGGATGATAGAGAGAGATGATCCTCAATGAGTCCACAGCTGGAAAAGCATTAGAAAGAGTTATTACAAGGACTTATGAGCTTGAAGAGAAATGAAAGTATACTGGAAATGTAGTTTAGGACATGATTTATAAATAAAATTTTATAATGTTGGAAAAAATGTGATAAATTGCTTAAATTTTGTTATTATACCCAAAAATACTCCCTTTTTGTGAGAAAAGCTGACGTGATAGGAAGAAAATGGATTGCATTTTTGAAATCAGTGCTAGTACATAAAAGTCAGTTATCAAATTTCAAACAATTTCCAAAAAATATTTTTTTGCAGACCTGTGTAACCATCATTTACAGATATTGTGTGTGTAATGAAAAAGAAATTTAACTAGATAATATTTCTGGGCTGTAATTTTTTTATGATTGATTTGTCATTAATACCTTAACAATATGAAAATTGTCTTATAAATGCATTTGGCAAAGAAGCATCATCTATGACAAAAATTTATAAATGGTACAGCAAATTCAAGAGGGATCGGTTTGTTCTTAGCCATTACTTTAATGAAGGATGTTCAAGACCTGCTGTTACTGACGGAAATATTGTCACTGTTCAAGCAATGCTTGAAGACAGACATCTCATGAACTTATTCAGATGGGGAGGGGGGGGGGGGGGTGACCACAGGTCTTAGCCCACTACTGCCTACTCCAAAACTGAATATTATGTGGTGTATCTCTCTGCCAACCAGTACCCTCAAAGATTAATAGTAGCCCCTTTAATAGTTCTTTATTAAACACTTCTTCTAGAATTAATGAGCCATATAGTTGTGTATTTTGGCCTCCAATGCTTCACAATGGCAGAATAAGTGCATTTTCAGTCCCTGTCTACAATCATTGTGATGGTTAAAACTGGTTCTGGTCCAACGAATGTAATCATCGCTCGTGGCCTGGCCAGCCTATCACTGCCACTAATCTGTGAGTGACCAGGGACCCACACTACGTTTACTCTATTGCTTTCCCCTACGCTTACAAGGGGTTCATGGCATTCTAAAACAATCTCTGATCTTGTTGTAATCCTTGTAGCACCTATGCACATTCTCCACACTCTGATAGCACATATTTTTCAAATGTAATACAAAGGCCAGCTTTCATAGAGAGACTGTCCTCTAGTCTTAACTGTGTCCTATATACAGCAGCTCCAGGACCAGTACCTGAGCCAGGCGGAGTGGCCGAGCAGTTCTAGGTGCTACAGTCTGGAACCGTGCGACCGCTACGGTCGCAGGTTCAAATCCTGCCTCGGGCATGGATGTGTGTGATGTCCTAGGGGATGTTCTAGGGGACTGATGACCTCAGAAGTTAAGTCCCACAGTGCTCAGAGCCATTTGAACCTGTATCTGTATTCACCCAATTAGTGCCCACCACCACAGCGCAGTGGTAGCATTACCATCTTCCACGCAAAGGGGCCCGGGTTCGATTCCCAGCAAGGGACTGGGTGTTGTGTGTCCTTCAATCACCAATTTCATCATCATTGACACACAAGTCGCCAAAGTGGCGTCAACTAAAAAGACTTGCAATACAGCAGCCAAACCCCAAAGGGGATATCCCGGACAATAAATGCCATACAATCATTTCATTACCCCACCAGTAAACCAGACTGTCTCCCAAATGGTATCACAGTCATTCCTCCACTGCTTCCTATTTCCAGCACGGTCTCGATTCCAGTAGTGGATGTGCGACAATCCCATCTATTACGGATGAGCAGGACAGTCTCTGCCTCTTCCAAAGCTCATTTGCAGCCTCCTGCTGTACTTCATTTCACAATACCATATCCCCATAAATTATCATAGGTTTTATTAAAGGTCTTATTATTCAGTACACACACTTAGGATTAGAGCTCAGTTTCCGCAGGCCCTGCTAGTGCATATAAGAGCCCCTTCACCTTGGAACAATTAATTCTTTATGTGAGGGACCCACTTCAGTTGTAACACATTCTGGGTGCATTGTGTCATTGTTTTCCAGGTACTTGCAAATTTGCCAAATATTAGTATGACCAAATTGTCTACATATCCTTGACAAAAGTAATCTCTAGTATTTAACTGTCCAACAAGATCATTCACCACCAAGTTCCACACAGCAGTGGGGAGGAAATCTATCTTTGCAGCACCTTCTGGTGGTGTTGATCACCACTTCTCATTCATCATGGTGGCTTTCACATTTTATTTACTCAGCATAGTCTTCATCCACCTTAATGTCATGCTTTTCTGCATCTTTAACCAATGATTCAAAAGTTGTATTGCAAAAGTCTGCTAAACAACCATGCAGAGAGCAATTTTCTGAGAATGTGGCACTTTATCCATTTCTCAATGATTTGGTGAAGTAATGTTTTGAACTATTTGCCTGTTTGATGACTGTGATGGTTTTCATGTAGAGGAACCTCAATTAACCTCCTTTCCCTAACGAACACATTAACTGGTTTTTCTACTGTTTTTAAAAGAAATTAGGACAGACTGATCTGTCTCATAAAATGGTCCATACTGCTATTACATCATCAGAGGACAGATACATTGTTACTTTTGATTGGTACACAAACTGAAAGTTCACGAAACAAACCCAATAGGAAAAATAATTGTAAGTAAAGCAACAAAATCTATCTCAATGTGAATAATTCTCACCACACTCAGTGCTTACAGGTTTCGTTTATACATCATGCCGCAGCTACACGACTCACTCACTGCTGCAGACAATTAATATATGTATCATCTCATGATGATGATGATTTTGTGGGGCACTCAACTGCAGGGTCATCAGTGCCCATGCAAAGTCCCAATTTTTACGCAGTCCAATTTTTTTTTTTTTTTCTTCTTCTTTCTTCTTTACACCAACCTTGACACTATCACGAATGATGATGATGACACCACAAAAACCCAGTCCCTGGGCAGAGAAAATCCCCAAAGTGGCCGGGAATCGAACCCAGGCCCCCGTGATCCATAGGCAACAACACTAGCTACTAGACCACGAGCTCAAACTATCATCTCATAATGAAAATCGCTAGGCTGTTCGAAACCAGAAAAATTTTTTTTGAAGAACAAAACAAAAGGTGGCTGGTTGCAATGATTTCAAAAAACCTTTAAATAATTTTTCATCATGGCACTGCATTTTGTCTCAGAGCAAAACTAAAAACTGAGTAACGTGATGCCCTAAAGTTCATACCATTGACCCTTCCCACCATATAGCTGTGTCGTAACATCTTGCAATTTCTTGTTTTTCAAAAATTAAGGACAAAATTCAAGGAGTCAGTTTTTGTCATCAGATGACACAGGCTGAAGTAACTTTGTCACCACGTAATGCAGCTGAATATAATTAAAAACCATATTTCTATAGTGCCTAAAAAAAGAGTGGCATAATTGCTTCAAGGATTGGTTTCAGTAAATGCGAAAATATATTTACATTAAAGAGAAATATTTTGAAAAGAAATAAAATCATTTTTATTTAAAAAACCTTGCTTACTTATTTAAAAATTTTCAGTGTTGCCTTCGTATATGTAGTGTCTATACTGCAATTGTTTCAAATTTTGTTAGCAAACTACAGGCCTTTTCTGAAACTGTCTTTGAAAATATAACTTCTCAATAATTAAAATAAACTGCAATAACTTTAACAGATACAGCAGAAGCACTCATACCTATAACAAGGACTATGGCACAGTATTAGCTTTAGTCATAAGGAACTGTCGCTTTGAAATCTTGATACTTAATGACAACATTCTAGAAGCCAGAATTTCCTAATATTTCACCATCAGGAGGGTACCAGACAAAACATTAAATAATTTAATACAATAACCAAATAATTACTACGGGGCACAACATGCAAAAGACACAAAGCTTACCCTCTGTACTATTACGAATAGCCCTGTCACGGCTACACGCAGACTACCAAACTTCTGTTATAAATTCTAGTTCCTTCCTTCTGAAGTGTTCATTTATGCAGGTTACAGAAGTCTGTCTG
Source organism: Schistocerca cancellata (assembly GCF_023864275.1). Taxonomy (NCBI): domain Eukaryota; kingdom Metazoa; phylum Arthropoda; class Insecta; order Orthoptera; family Acrididae; genus Schistocerca; species Schistocerca cancellata. The sequence goes on from NC_064631.1 coordinate 576,031,409, forward strand.
GCATAATCAGTGCAAAAACACTTTTGAGAACTTATGCATGTGGCAACATTTCAAAATCTGATGACGTTCAAAATCTGAACTAATCAAGTTCAAAATCTGAACTAATCCAAGTTCAAAATCTGAACTAATCAAGTTCAAAATCTGAACTAATCAAGTTCAAAATCTGAACTAATCAAGTTCAAAATCTGAACTAATCAAGTTCAAAATCTGAACTAATCAAGTTCAAAATCTGAACTAATCAAGTTCAAAATCTGAACTAATCAAGTTCAAAATCTGAACTAATCAAGTTCAAAATCTGAACTAATCAAGTTCAAAATCTGAACTAATCAAGTTCAAAATCTGAACTAATCAAGTTCAAAATCTGAACTAATCAAGTTCAAAATCTGAACTAATCAAGTTCAAAATCTGAACTAATCAAGTTCAAAATCTGAACTAATCAAGTTCAAAATCTGAACTAATCAAGTTCAAAATCTGAACTAATCAAGTTCAAAATCTGAACTAATCAAGTTCAAAATCTGAACTAATCAAGTTCAAAATCTGAACTAATCAAGTTCAAAATCTGAACTAATCAAGTTCAAAATCTGAACTAATCAAGTTCAAAATCTGAACTAATCAAGTTCAAAATCTGAACTAATCAAGTTCAAAATCTGAACTAATCAAGTTCAAAATCTGAACTAATCAAGTTCAAAATCTGAACTAATCAAGTTCAAAATCTGAACTAATCAAGTTCAAAATCTGAACTAATCAAGTTCAAAATCTGAACTAATCAAGTTCAAAATCTGAACTAATCAAGTTCAAAATCTGAACTAATCAAGTTCAAAATCTGAACTAATCAAGTTCAAAATCTGAACTAATCAAGTTCAAAATCTGAACTAATCAAGTTCAAAATCTGAACTAATCAAGTTCAAAATCTGAACTAATCAAGTTCAAAATCTGAACTAATCAAGTTCAAAATCTGAACTAATCAAGTTCAAAATCTGAACTAATCAAGTTCAAAATCTGAACTAATCAAGTTCAAAATCTGAACTAATCAAGTTCAAAATCTGAACTAATCAAGTTCAAAATCTGAACTAATCAAGTTCAAAATCTGAACTAATCAAGTTCAAAATCTGAACTAATCAAGTTCAAAATCTGAACTAATCAAGTTCAAAATCTGAACTAATCAAGTTCAAAATCTGAACTAATCAAGTTCAAAATCTGAACTAATCAAGTTCAAAATCTGAACTAATCAAGTTCAAAATCTGAACTAATCAAGTTCAAAATCTGAACTAATCAAGTTCAAAATCTGAACTAATCAAGTTCAAAATCTGAACTAATCAAGTTCAAAATCTGAACTAATCAAGTTCAAAATCTGAACTAATCAAGTTCAAAATCTGAACTAATCAAGTTCAAAATCTGAACTAATCAAGTTCAAAATCTGAACTAATCAAGTTCAAAATCTGAACTAATCAAGTTCAAAATCTGAACTAATCAAGTTCAAAATCTGAACTAATCAAGTTCAAAATCTGAACTAATCAAGTTCAAAATCTGAACTAATCAAGTTCAAAATCTGAACTAATCAAGTTCAAAATCTGAACTAATCAAGTTCAAAATCTGAACTAATCAAGTTCAAAATCTGAACTAATCAAGTTCAAAATCTGAACTAATCAAGTTCAAAATCTGAACTAATCAAGTTCAAAATCTGAACTAATCAAGTTCAAAATCTGAACTAATCAAGTTCAAAATCTGAACTAATCAAGTTCAAAATCTGAACTAATCAAGTTCAAAATCTGAACTAATCAAGTTCAAAATCTGAACTAATCAAGTTCAAAATCTGAACTAATCAAGTTCAAAATCTGAACTAATCAAGTTCAAAATCTGAACTAATCAAGTTCAAAATCTGAACTAATCAAGTTCAAAATCTGAACTAATCAAGTTCAAAATCTGAACTAAGTTCAAAATCTGACTAAGTTCAAAATCTGACTAAGTTCAAAATCTAATTAATTTAGTAGAGGACCTTATACTGAAGACAGTTTCACATAGATCATGTTACTTAACAGTGCATTTCCAATTCCCACTCCTACTAGCTCGTCATTCTGTGATACGTCTTAGTTTCGAATGGAAAAGAAATTAATGATACCAATAATGTGATACCTCTTAGTTTTGAATGGAAAAGAAATTAATGATCCCAGTCACAAGGAAGGAGGAGACATTTCCTCTCCTACCTTTGCTGTAGTTGATTTTTATGGCCTTATGTTCTTTAGTTATTTCACTTCCAAAACACTCCACATCCCATGCCTTCAAGTTATTGCTTTTGAATTTAACATATTTTCTTTCGATGTTGCCCGTGTGCTTGTTCCTTCCTTTTATACAGCTGATTTAACTATTTTTCCTCGATCTGCATCATCCTTTCTCCAAACCAGATTATTGTCATTTGTACGTCTTGCATAACTTTCCTCTGATGCTACAAGCAGCGCAATGAATGAGGTGGCACAGTGATTAAAATATTGAACAGGGCTTCAAATTACCATCCAGCAATCTAAATTTAGATATCTCCTAATTTTGTAAATAACTGAAAAGGAAACTATGAATTTCCCTCCTCCTCCAATCCAAACTCATGTGCTACCTGTAATGACCTTGTCACTGAAGGGATGAGAACCAAATCTAACATCACTATTCTACACTGGTTATTGTCAGTCAAGTACCGTAGTAATGACAGGACTTTCTCTGCAGTCATTATTTCTTTCTTTTACTTTGTAATCCATATAATGTGTCCTTCATCTATTTACAGCTGACAATGCTTAATCACATTTTATGTCAAAGACCATTACTCTGTCATAACCCAAGATCTGAATACAATATGGCTTCCAGTCTTCCTATATTTTTATACTCACATTGATTTGGCAAGCTATTCCACTACAGTTATTACACACCTTACCTTGGTTGCTAAATTATAATGTAACCAACTTTTAGGAAGTTTACATAATCATCATAACAAATCATCACTTTACTAAATGACAAAATGTGCCCATATTATTAAAGTTCTATGTTCTTTAACTAAAACTGACGATATTCTATAATTTTCGCTTTTCCCATACCTGCTTCTGCTGCCTACCTTCAATTCAAGTCTCACATTGTCACCATATGTACCCACAAACCTCTGAAAATTATCCTCATTTCACACAAATTCAATAAAGCTATTAAGTTTATGTACCATACTAGGTCAGAAACTAATCAACCGCACAAGAACATGCAGGAAACAAATGCAAAAACAAAGAAGCAAATATTTTTAAAATTTGTACAGAAGATTACACAAAACAAAATGAATGTCATAACAACAACCTACATTCTCTCTTCATATAATTTGATATCTAGGTATTATCTCAATATTGTGACAAGAATATGATTGTCTATTTCATTCATACTAGGTACCTAATTTTTCCTGTTTAGAAAAAGAGCAAATTTTTATGGAGAAATAATTCAATATTTATTGCCACTCCTTACTGACAACTAGCTTCATCTAGTCTGTTTCCTGTTATCTCCATCAACATCAAAACATAATAAAGTCAAATTTTTAATGACTGCTGATAAATGATGTTTTTAGAGTATCTTAGAAGAGTTACGATTATAGAAAACATCACTACAACAACTTGCTCAGCCAATTGTACTTTTAAACTTTCATATTAAGTTTCCTCCACATTAATAGTAATATTAACTTATTGTGCTTCCACCTATTGCTCTTTAATCCTCATTCACATCATTGCTTCCAAAGTTTGGATAAAATAAACTATCTAAAACCATTAGACTAGCTCACAACTTAAAAATGTTGTGCAGGATTAGCAATACTGCTTACTTTATTGATCACTTTCTCAAAGAAAAACAGAAATTACCAAACAACAACAGGAAATGTTTTAAAGATTTCTGCCCATGTAAGAAAGGAAAAAAAAGTAGCAGAATTATTGTTCAAATGGTCTCATGCATGCAGCTCAACACAGGTTCACTAACCCCAACTCCAGAATGTCAAATTTTAATACAGTGAAAAACAAGGACCATATTACATTCAATGGCACTTAAGTTAAACAAATTACACTAACCAAAGAACACACAGGAACTTGAAAAAGATGCTAAAATGTAAATAAAAAAATCTAAGGTGGCTGTTAATAGCAACTGTGTGAGTGAGCTTCAATTAATAATATAAACAGCCAAAGTATTACCATCAGCCAGGCCAACTGATCGTATATTCGTTATATGACAGAAATGTTTAGAGATAAAGGAATTTCAACCTATGATAAACAACTATTCGGCGGATAATGATGCACAAAACAATACTGCAATATCAATTTTCGCATAATTACTCAATTATTAAAGCAATTAATTAATTTTAAAACAAAAAATTAATTTAACAGTAGCTCATTTCTACTCACTTCAGCCTTAAGTTTTACTACCCATACTTTTTCTTTGCTGCTACTTTCCCCCCATTCAGCTAATTTGTGCCTACTTTTTCATCGTGAACCTCTTCCAATACTTTCTCTTGTTTGCCCAGTAGTGTCTCCTTCCTTTTCCCAGTTTTTGTAAATTTAATCTTTTTACCTCCCTTGTTAGCACCGAGTTGGCAAGGAAGGAAAAAAGATAAGGGTTTAACATCCCAGAAACAAATATGTCATCAGAAGCTGAACTCAAGTTCAGATGGGGAAGGATGTCGATTGTGTTCTTTCAACGGATTCATCTTAGTATTCACCTAACTGATTTAGGTAAATCTCAATCTGAATGGCAGCAAAGAACTGAACTGTCACCCTCCCGAATACTAGTGTAGTTTATCACCAGACTACCTGACTTGATGGGCTGGGCAGAATCTTAACCACATTCATAGAAAGGTAGGGAAAAAAGAAATAAAAGTGCAAAAAAGAAAAAGTACACTAGGTGATTAAAAGTATCCAGACACCCCAAAAACATATGTTTTACATATTAGGTGCATTATGCTGCCACCCACTGCCAGGTGCTCTTTATCAGCGGCCTCAGTAGGCATTAGACATCGTGAGAGCAGAATTGGGTGCTCCGCAGAACTTACAGACTTCGAACGTGGTCAGGTGATTGGGTGTCACTTGTGTCATACATCTGTACATGAGATTTCCACTCTCCCAAGCATCCCTAGGTCCAATATGATAGTGAAGTGCAAATGTGAAGGGACACGTATAGCACAAAAGCATACAGGCTAACCTCATCTGCTGACTGACAGAGACCCCATACAGTTTAAGAGGGTCGTAATGTGTAATAGGTAGACATCATACAAATTATAATAAGCAGACATCATATAAATTATGGAGTGCAGCAATCAGTTGTTCTCTTTTTAGATTTCATTATGCAAATCCAGATTTCAGCTAGTAGCTATCTATTCTCACGCCTGTAAGTCCCTGTTGTTCATGCGTCACAGTTCTTTGAATACTGTGACTGACACCAGAACAACAGGGACTTACATGCACTGCGAATAAAAAATAGTGCATTGAGAATGGCTAGCTACTAGCCGAAATCTGGATTTGCGTACTAAATCTAAAAAAGGACGACTGATTGCTGCACTCTATAATTTATAAGTCACATAACAGTCGCTGAGCGCACCCACCTTCCGAATGGAAGGTAACCTGAGGCAGACATCTATCCAGACCATCATACTGCAACAGGATCCACTGCAAGCACTTTGACAGTTAGGCAGGAGGTGAGAAAACTTTGATTTCATGGCCGAGCACCTGCTCATAAGCCACACATCACACTGGAAAATGCCAAATGACACCTCACTTGGTGTAAGGAGCGTAAACATTGGACGACTGAACAATGGAAAAACGTGTGGAGTGACGAATCACGGTACACAATGTGGTGATCCGATGGCAGGGTCAGGGTATGGCAAATGCCTGGTGAATGTCATCTGCCAGCATGTGTAGTGCCAACAGTAAAATTCAGAGGCATTGGTGTTATGGTGGTGTGTTATGTTTATCGCGGAGGGGGCTTGCACCCCTTGTTTTGCGTGGCATTAGCACCTTCTTGCTTCCCACTGTTGAAGAGCAGTACACGATTGAGAACCTGTTCATAATACAAGGCATGTGGCGGAGCGGTTACACGACAATAGCATTCCTGTAACGGACTGGCCTGCACAGAATCCTGACCTGAGTCCTATAGAACACCTTTGGGATGTTTTGGAATGCCGACTTTGTGCCAGGCCTCACCAACTGACATTGATGCCTCCTCTCAGAGCAGCACTCCGTCAAGAATGGGCTTCCATTCCCCAAGGAACCTTCCAGCACCTGACTGAATGTATGCATGAGAGAGTGGAAGCTGTCATCAAAGTTAAGGGTGGGCCAACACCATATTGAATTCCAGCATTACCAATGGAGAGAGCCATGAATTTTTAAGTCATTTTCAGCCAGGTGTCCGGATACTTTTGATCACATAGTGTATGTGATGAAGGGAAAACACATTCAGAAGATAAAATGAAAACATAACAAACAATGAAAAACCAGGATGGAATGTAACATAATGATAACGAAAGTTGTGATTCACCATGTAGCAGAGATGCCGCGTCACAGATAGGCACAACAAATAGACTGTCACAAATAAAGCTTTGTATCATCAAGGCCTTTGCCAACTACAACTACAACAACAACAAAGGTCACACACACACACACACACACACACACTACTGCAGTCTCTCACAACTGAAACCACACTGACAAAAAATAAAATAGACAAAAGGAAATAACTAACTAGAGTATGAGGATGGGAGGGGGGGGGGGGGAGAAAAAGAGCCAAACAGAAAGAATTCTTAGTCACTACACTTACATACAATTGTTGTGCTCCATAACTTACCATACAGTGCAAGACAGTAAATACTAACCTATCACACAGTGCAAGACATTCACATCACTATTTTGTGGCTTTATTTTCTGATCTGCTCATTCATTTCTGGATACAAACTGGAAGCTCTTGAAGATAAGATGCCTGTCTACATTCAAAAAAGTCCATTTTGCATTCTTGAGCACCTCCACATTAACACTGCAATGACTAAACTGACTGCATACAAGCCCCTCAACTTTTAAGTTCTTTGGCCTCTTCCCGTAAGCTAGTCTGATGCATTCAGACAGCCAAACATGACTTATGAAATGGATAAAAGAGCATCTTTCATAGAGAAATCTTCACAAATGCACTGCATTTTCACATTACCTCTCCAAACAAATCTAAGTCTTCCATCTGCCCTATAAATTTTGCCTTTTCATTCAATTTAAGATCAGTTTTAAAGAAACCAACGGATATTTTAGGTAAGTGTTTGAACACAGAAATTCACTATATAAAGTGGAAATTCTACCTGCCATTCTGGATTTTCTTACAATTATTTATTTTCCTGTTAACAATGGAATTTGCACTTAACATTTTGACTGCTATTTACTATGATGGATGGTTTATATACAAGTAAGGGATGAGCTTTCTTATCACACTATTTTGTACACACAACTGCCCTTTAAATAGGTCTTCAGGCTACCACAGCTTCCACATTAATTAAATTCCCTTTACAGACAGAGGACTCTTAATGGGGATGAAGATGGCTGTGTTTAGTAGAGGAACTCTTGTCGGAAACTTACAATTTCCTGTTACATGTAAAATACCACAACAAATGTTGCTCTCCGTCCCCTGCTGCTTGATGCCTGTTCCACTTACAAATAGAGCTTGATGTAATTATCACTGACTTCCCAGATACAGCACCTCCGTATCACATAACAGTGCACATTGACATCAATCCCTGGTCCAGCATTCACCACAGCCATAATCAGTGACATTAGATCTTCCTCAGATGCCACAGGTCAAATCACAAACTAAACTGAATTACATGTAAACAAATCTGTGGTGGGCATGAAACATCAGGTAATCACTAATTATGTACGTAATATGCTAGTCATATAGGTCTTCACATGAAGTACTTTACGTCTGTAAATGGAATTTAATATACACTGTACATTTGTAATTTGTCAACAGAATAGTAAGTATCTATGAATTTTGGAAGCCTAAGAAGACTTGATATACTTGTTTGCCCGTGTTTACAATTTGCAAGATGTCAACGGTGAAGACAGCATGCTGAATCTATACTGTCTTTACTGAAACAATATGTTCCAGATTCCAGCTTATTTTCAAACAAATTATTCATATTCCTGCATCTGTTATGTGGTTGCTGGAAACATTTATACTTCCGCAAATCTAATCCTTTTATTTTTATAAAGAGGACTCACTTTTGACTTATTGCCAGTCAATGGCAGTTATTTGCTGTGCAGGAGATTTGTTAGGCAAGAAAGTAGGTAATTTTGCAATACACTAAATGAGAAATATCCAAAAACAAATTTTGTCATGTGTTGCTCGTTTATTTTGAACTTCTTTCATTTCCCTGTCCAAACTGAGTTACAGCAGTACTTTCTTCCTGGATATTTGTGAATTTAAAAGTGAAATTAAATATTATAACTTTCATTTTCTGTGGCTCTGAAATGATCAAGGTGTAACTGAATGGAGTTTCTGACCATTTATATCACAATACAAAGAACCAGACTTCATTTATCAATTTATATTTATCCATCCAAGTATCAACCAATAGTGACAAAAACTTTGGCACATAATACAATGAAAATAAATAACTCACAGATATTTTCTGACGGATCACTTGCAAAAGTGAAATTCACGGTATCAAGTTCCATCTGACAACAAATAACTAACAGATTAACAATGAACAGCCAATGTATAACTAAGATAACGTTAAGCCCTTTTTCTTACAGCAGTAAAACAGTTACCATTATCGATCTTTAATTTTTCATGGTTAAAAATACACTTTTTCTTGGGGAAATTTTTTTTCTATGGTACGTGACAATATAGTATCCCTCAGAGCTATAAAATTCATCAATACTTTACTATTCATTCAAAGGTGTTATACACATGCACCGAACTCATGGCATTTTAAGAGCAAAAAGAAAGGAGTGTTTTTGAAAGATCTTTGATACATGGAAATCTTCACAAAGCACATTTTCATATCAGGAAAATGTAAATACGAACTCCATTAAATAACAGCAGGGTAGCTTCCTATCTACTGAAATGAAGATTGCATCGTGTTTTTCTCAGCCAATGACAGCACATATTCGGAGTATAGGCTACTAGGTCGCACACATTTACTTGGCCCTCTCTGTGACCGACAGAAATTGGCTGCTGCTCTGGAATGTTTAAATCATTGCCAGATTTAGCTACACAGCAGTATTGTGCACCATAACAATAAATAGTTATAGTGAATATTTTGTTGATCCATCATGTTGTGTGCCATGATTTTTAATAATATTTACAAAAATGAGTGAAGAGGCCGGTCGTTGACAAAGTTCCGTGTCATTCTGCAAAGCATTAATCCATTATATCAGGGGTGTCCAAACAAGCGGACTGCGGCCCAAGAAGTGAGTATCTATCACTCACCTGGTAAAAAAAAATCCATTTACATAAAGTTATATAAACTGAATACTTTTAATTTGAAACTCCTGGCACACGATGCTATTCTCTCATTGGTCCACCTCCTCCACTTTTCTATGTTCAGCAGATAGTGTTAAGTACATTATGTGCAGCCAAAAATACTCTCCTTCTTCCAATGTCGTTCTGGTAAGCTAAAGGTTGGATACCCCTTCATTACAGTTTTGTTCCTTTCACATGCGATAAGCTAGCCGCTTTGGGAAAGGAAGTAGGGCTTGTCACGGCACCCAATACGCTACAAACCAATTGCAAAGTTCTGCTTTCAGCGCATTCTGCTCAGGGGCTAAGTAGGAGTTTGTCAGCCTACAGCACCATCTTTTTTATGTATTGGAAACACACAATTAGATAAAGTTAATAGTTAAAATTAATATAAATGCAGTATAGCAACAAGAAAAGTTAATCTTACACATATAAGATTCACTGACAAAAGCTTTTGCTGTTTTTTTCTGAGGGTGTGATTAGGTAAGATCCTAAGTGTACAGCTTAAATTGCAGCAGTTCAGTATTTCTGAAAAGCAGGATTAAATTTGAGAGTTGTGCACTAAATACGTGTTCCACAGAAAACTTTGCATTTTCCAAAGAAAATGCCAATTACATGAGAAACTTCTCAAGAACTCACATCACACTTTTTTTTAAGAATAATTATATCTTTTGCCATTGTGATCTGTGAAAGAACTAAAATAAAAAAAATAAAAACTAACGATAAAGCTCTGTCTTTTTTTAGCATGTGTTACCCTTTAAGATCTGACAAACACAAATGTGCCAGTAAAATTTTAAATAATGGCATAAATGGCTGGTCTTCTGGACTAAGTTTTTCTAGGAGGCTGGTCCCCAAAGTGTTAAGTTTTGAGAGAGTCAAATGCTCAGTCTTTTAAGAAATTTGTTGCACATTCTCACACATAACACGATTCATCCAGCATAAAAGGAAATTTACTTTGAAATTAATGCTTCTCAAACCACCATTCGCAATATTTTCATGCAGCCTGTTAAAAATGCACACTCTTGTGACATCACACACATCGAAAGCAGTTTATTGTTACGAAGTATTGCCACTGCAATATCGCGTAGCCTTTGTCCTAAAGCCTTTTAATACATCTTGCTGTCAGCAGACACTTGTGTGTGCAGAGTGTTTTGTTGTTGTAGATGGTGGATTTTCTTTGCAACTAAGGTTTTTTTCTTGTGTTTTTCACTTATTTTTTATTGCTGCAGTATTATTCTGCAGTAGAGGCAAAAGTAAAATTCTTTGTTATATCATCAGTTCTTACCAGAGAAAATTGCCAAAAAATAGCTCTAAACCAAATCAATGGAAAATTCCCGGAATTATAAAAATTTCCTCGGTTTTTTCCCAGTTGTCCCAGGAAATATACACCCTATGTTCAAAACCACGAATCTCATATTATGAACTTTTTGAACATCTTAAATCAAGCTAATCTAAGTCAAACATTACTGGAAAAAATATTATGAGAGAGAGAGAGAGAGAGAGAGAGAGAGAGAGAGAGAGAGAGAGAGAGAGATAGTTGAAGGGTGGGTGGGGGTGGATTAATAAATAAACATGAAGACTGCCATGTCAAACAGTTTAAAAACCTTCCCTACAATATAATTGTAACAGTAAGACAAGTATTTTGCAAGGAAAAGACTGAATAATTTCTTGCAGAAAGTTAATAAAAATGGAAAAAAGTTAAGTCATAGAACAAAGCTTGCAACTCTGCAATATCAAGGAATTCAAAATAGGATCTGAAGTTAAACAAAAACACCTCAGAATAAAAGGAGTATAAAAACTTATGCCATGTATCAGAAACCAAGATTTGTGTGTGTGTGTGTGTGTGTGTGTGTGTGTGTGTGTGTAGTTAAAATACACCAACAAGACATGGATGAATACGAAGTACACTGACTTCCATAGAAATTACCCAGGATAGAGACTAATCAGTGTCATTTAATAGTGGTCACCAAACTTTGAACATTATTACTGTAGTAACAGTTGACATATCTTCTGAAAACAATTCGAAACCACCTGAGAGAAAAGATTTGTCTTAATTTTCACTCTCAATGAATAATAATGAGCCACAGATTGAGAAACTACTTTCCACTCAATAAATCTCCAACATTCTCAACAAAAACGAAAAATGATGTATAATGCTATCGAAGAGTGTCCGTCGGCTACATGAAAACGCATAAAAAATGATTCAACAGGTTATGTGCCATTAGAATTAATTGTCTTAATTCCTTTCATGCCCAAAACCACAACCCATTTTCCACAATTTAGTTATAATTAAACTTTCACTACTTGAGCCAATATAGACTGAAAAACGATTTACAGTATGGAATGACTTCACACTGTGCACTGTAGGATTTGTATTTGAATAGTGCTAGTGTCTTGACTTGCTGTTAGGCATCGGTACTGGCACAGTAACATATGCTTGAAACATATCATCAATATGCATTACAGTTTCAGACAATCAGCATGGGTTTGCACAAGGTGAGCAGGGCTTTACTCGAAAAGCTGTTTTTATCAAAATAACAGCAATAGTACTGCTGCTCTTCAAGAGTATCAACACATTAAGGAAATACAGAGAGGTCCTCTTTCCACACTTTGGTTGTAGAGTATGACATTCAAAATAACTGGCAATTGGGGTATCTCTAGTAGGAGAGGACAATGGCCAAATGTACCACAAATTGTTGGAGAAGTATTGTTGCCATGACTCAGTATGCTGGATACAATGTGTGATCTTCAGGCAGTGCAACAGCTGTGTCACCAAAGCTGAACATTCTATGGTCCACTGTTTAAAAAATGCTACTAACAATTGTAAAGTGGTATCTGTGCAAATTTCGCATTACTCACCAACTTTTATTTCTTGCAAGGGTTAAAGTTAACAACGTGTGGCCTTGGAACATTGTATAGTGCTGATGCACACTTTACGCTCACTGGGTCAGTGAACACAATTGTCACATTTGGGGATAGTCACTGCCAACAAACATTCATGACGTTTGCCTGCATAATGAACTTTACACTGTGTGACGTGTCTTCACAGACAGTACACGATTGGTCCGTTTTTCTTTGAGGAACTTTGACCCAAAGGAACAAGGATATACAGTGTGAACAGCACACATTACTGTGATGTGATTTGCCAACATGTGATTCCTGCTCTATGGAAAGAGAGAGGTGCTTTGGACTGAAAATGTTTAGATGCATGTTCGAGCTTCACCTCACACTGCTCATAAGGCTATATGGTTACTCCGTAACATTTGGAGAAAACTGAATCATTGACTTACAGTTCCGAACTGTGTAGCCACCAAGATTACCAGATTTGAACGTGTGCGATTTCTGGTTGTGGGATTACCTAAAGGACAGGGTTTGTCAACAGGACACTAATACACATTGGAAGCTGGAGGTTAAAGGTGAGCAGTAGAGTAATCTCTAGTGCGGTTCCAGGCCATTGGGAATGCAGGTGTATGTTACATTGAGCAACATTAGTAACCTGGAATGTTAAACTTGTGCAATTAACAAATATTACCGTCACGTGTGGAAATTAAAATATGTTTCTTTCACCGTTTTATTCATTATTTCTATTCTGCATGTCCTTACAAATGTTTTCGTTAAGTATCATTGTACTACAATCACTTATTTTTCATGGGTGTCAATTATAACCACCCTGTATACAGTGAGGTAATGTTAAGTATGTCACAGTGACTGTAAGACATTGAAAAAAAGAATATGCATGATCAATATTGGGTGGCAGGGGCAGAGAGGGGAGAGGGGGGGGAGAGGGGGGGAGAGGGAGAGAGGGGGGAAGTGGGGGAGGGGCAAGTGGGGGGGGAGGGGCAAGTGGGGGGGGGGGAGGGACAAGTGGGGGGGGGAGGGGCAAGTGGGGGGGAGGGGCAAGTGGGGGGGGAGGGGCAAGTGGGGGGGGAAGTGGGGGGGAAGTGGGGGGAAGTGGGGGGGGGAAGTGGGGGGGGGGGGAGTGGGGGGGAAGTGGGGGGGGAGTGGGGGGGGGGGAAGTGGGGGGGGGGAGTGGTGGGGGGGGGGGGAGTGGGGGGGGGAAGTGGGGGGGAAGGGGGGAAGTGGGGGGGGGGAAGTGGGGGGGAAGGGGGGAAGTGGGGGGGGGGGGGGGGAAGTGGGGGGGGGAAGTGGGGGGGGGGGGAAGTGGGGGTGGGGGGGTGGGGGGTGGGGGGGGAAGTGGGGGGGGAGGGGGAAGTGGGGGGGAATGGGGGAAGTGGGGGGGAATGGGGGAAGTGGGGGGGAATGGGGGAAGTGGGGGGGAATGGGGGAAGTGGGGGGGAATGGGGGAAGTGGGGGGGAATGGGGGAAGTGGGGGGAATGGGGGAAGTGGGGGGGAATGGGGGAAGTGGGGGGGAATGGGGGAAGTGGGGGGGAATGGGGGAAGTGGGGGGGAATGGGGGAAGTGGGGGGGAATGGGGGAAGTGGGGGGGAATGGGGGAAGTGGGGGGGAATGGGGGAAGTGGGGGGGAATGGGGGAAGTGGGGGGGAATGGGGGAAGTGGGGGGGAAGGGGGAAGGGGGGAATGGGGGGAAGGGGGGAATGGGGGAAGGGGGGAATGGGGGAAGGGGGGAATGGGGGAAGGGGGGAATGGGGGAAGGGGGGAATGGGGGGAGGGGAAGGGAGGGAGGGGAAGGGAGGGAGGGGAAGGGAGGGGGAGGGGGTATAGGCACCATGCTACAGTAACTAAATGGAGAGAGAATGCTGGTTCTAGTCATCCAAATGTGAGGTAGCTAACTTCAGTCTCACTGGTTAAAGACACTGCCACAAGATACGACTATAAATTCAAAGGAAAGTGATGGGTCGATTTCCTAAACATATCAAAAGGAAAATTTGAGACAACTACTGTTATGAGGTATAATTGCTAGCTATTACTTACGCCTAGGAGGGAAAATATTTAGTACTGCTAGCAGACATACACAAACCACACTGTCCTTGCTGCAAGAACTTTTAGTTCTTGCACAAGAACTAGAAAGGGATAAGTTGGGGAACATTAAACAGGAAGAAGAGGCCACTCACAGCTGAAGATGAGAGGAACTACATGTTGTGAGAACAAGTCATCTGTAAAAGTGTTGGACATAAGTCAGAGGCAGATAAGACGACAACAACCTTCATCCATTAGGACATAGTGTCCTTCCACTATTGACAACACTATCAACTGAATGCATAGTCTGTTCCTCAAAATTATTTTACTTCTCATTACATAAACATCGTAAATAATAAAATACTTTACTGACCAATTCTGAGCATCAACACATTTCTAGGTCATTGAGGTGGTGAAAATTATGGCCACTAGTATGAACAGATTGCAATACGGTACAATAAACGGTGGGCCTTAGAAAGTGAAATGAAGTTTATCTCAGTCCACAACTACCAAACTATGTTTGTGTAAAAGTTTTCTTGCAACCTGTTACTAAGTTTTACTACAATATAAAGCTCTAGAGAGCACGTATTTCTTATGTTATAACATTTTCTACCACGGATTATTCTAAAAATTAGGTTCAGTAGTTTGAAAATGTTCATCTGGTGCGAGCAGTTTGTAGGAATTCTCTGCAAGTAAGTTTCTTCACTGCAAACTAATGTACCTCTGGTAAAACTAGTATATAGGTCTAAATTGTGTTTCGCTTTCTCCTTTTAATAGCCCCATTTTTAAACAACTGAAATTTGTAGACGCAGTCTTGGTAAAAAATTTATTTGTACTGGTAACTGCTTTTACTACATCAAGAAATATGCAGTAAAATTCTTTTCACCAAGACTTAATATGAACATTAGCTTTATAAACTGCAGCTGTTCACACTATTTTACTTCAGAGATACATATTTTAATTTTTCTGGAAATAGCAGACCCACAGCTACACTTTACTGTTTTTATTTTATTTACTGAATTAGTTTAAAATGACACAGAAGTAAGCAGCTGAAATAAGATTTCAGTACCAGATAAACTGAATAAGAATCAGCCACATAAGGAAAGAAATAAACATATTGAACGGCAGAAACAAAACAGAGGACTACAAAAGAGAATGATCAGTGATAGACTACCATACAAGGAAAGAAATTTTAACACAGTAGGCTGAAGTAGTCTGGGATGACATATTTCTTTCCTTGAGACTAGTTTTAGGGCCACAACAGCTCCATTCTCAAGAACTCATTCTTGTGCTCACTCAACCTATAATCTAACATCATCACTGGGCAGTGATTTGGGGAGAAACTGAAGAGCATGCCACTGATGACTCGCTCTTAATGTTAGAACAAGCATTTCTCTGACTGTTTGCAATTTATATAAAGAAAGTAACCAGAAGGAAATTTAAATGCCAGGAAACCATTTTTGCAACCAGTGTCAGAACACACTATTCCCACTATTTTTAAATGAATAAATAATGAATGTATCACAACATTTCACTGATACTGAAAACTGACAAGAATTTAAAAAAGAAATTCCTGAACACCTTTGTATGGGAATGAGACCTGCGCCATGGGAAATCCGGAAAAGAAGATAACTAGAGGCATTTGTAAAATGGCACTCAGGATGCTGTTGACTACCAAATGGACATTTTGTATACAATTGGTTGGTATTTGAAAGAATAAGTGGGGAGGAAGTATATGGTTATGACAAGAAGCAACATGTTAGTTTGCATCCAGGAATCAGTAACTTTGTGCAGGTTGGAGCAGCAGAGTGAAAACTGTGGTCATGCAGAGATCTGAAGAAATTGAACATATTGTGGAAGATGTTGGGTGTGGATTATCATATTTACTCGAATCTAAGCTGCACTTGAATCTAAGCCGCGTCTGAAAAATGAGACTCACTAATCAAGGAAAAAAATTTTCCTGAATCTAAGCCGCACCTGAATTTTGAGACTTGAAATTCAAGGTGAGAGAAAAGTTTTAGACCACACCTCCAAATCGAAATAGAGTTGGTCCATTGTAACATGAAAGACAATTTAGGTCAAATGGATGAAGATACAGCTACATGTAGTTTGGTTCGAGTCTTAAGATAAGCAGTTAAGCTTTAACAAGTAGCCATTGCTATGTTTCAGGCGCTCCGTCCGAGTACCCTTCCTTTTTCACGTGCTTCGTCTGGTTTGAATTAATTGCTTATTTTGCTTTGATCTGATAAGTGCTGTTCTCTTTGCTGAAAATGCATTATTGTACTGTGTGATGCATTATTTATCTCATTCTGGTAATGAGTTTTTACGATCTGTTGCCGTTCACGGCATGTCTTGCTTTTGTGAGCACTGCCGCCGCTTACAATAAAAAATAGAGAGGAATTGTATCATTAGTGAAACAATGGCAAGAGACTGCTATTTGTTGTTACTTACACTGCTGCTTTCTTTGATAATGATCAACAATAACCAAATAATGGACTGCATATGATAGAAAATGTTCTGAACAAGAGTTTAGTGAAAATTTTTCTCCGTCTGAAAATCTTTGCAAACGCCTCTTTAGTACATTACATTCTGCACAGAAATTAAGAGTCATCTAAGATTTAAAAATCTAGTCAGTTGCCATGCTTCATTTCTAACCGAATCACTATTCAACATAAGAATAATACAAATATAAACATGAGATGATATGTATATTCTCCTGAGTTTGCTGTTGTCTCACTCTAGTTTCGTAGTTTATTAGGCAGACACGATTTAAATGAGATAGCAGCAAACACGAAAGAATACATGGCATAATGTTTACATTTGTATTATTCTTATGGTGAAGAGAATACTGCATGCGATTCACAATTCATGAAAGTTCCTATTAGCAACGATCTCTTGTCACAGGCAGGAAAAAATTCAGAACAGAGTTGGACATATTGACATACATCCCGAACAGTCTTGCCAGTCAGATTTTCATAGTAGATTTTTAGTGATGACTTCAAATGCAGAGTGTGTGGTTGTCTTCAGTCTGTAGACTGGTTTGATGCAGTTCTCCACGCTTTTCTATCCTGTGCATTGCAGAGTAGCAACACTTATAACATAAGAATGAAAATAAGTTAGAAATTAAACGCTGAAATTTAAAACAAAATTTTATTAGGTTTGTAATACATTATACGAAATGTTTAAAATATCAGTCATGATTCTGAATCACTATCACCTGATTCTCTGTTGCTCATTTCTTCATAGAGAGCATCGTCCTCCGTACCATCTAATGCATTGGATACCGAACCTTTTTTAAATGCTTGTCGCACACTCTGATTTGGAACACACTTCCATGCATCATAAATCCATTGGCACACTTGCGTCAAACCTTCACGTTTTACACGTCCTGTTGGTGCCAGCTGTCTGTTGCTTTTCGAAAGCCAGTTTGTGTTAATGTGTTTCAGCTTCTCATCTTCTACCCTCTCTCTCTCTCTCTCTCTCTCTCTCTCTCTCTCTCTCTCTCTCTCTCTCACACACACACACACACACACACACACACACACACACACACACACACACACACACACACACACACACCCCACTGACACAGAGGTATTGACGCCAGTATTTATCATTGTGCCTGCAAATCACACCTGTGTAGCGCTACATATATTCGACGTCAGAAGTTAGTTGTGGCGGCACCTACCAACATTTTTCAGAACTTCCACTTACTTTGCACTCGATTCTAAGCCGCAGGCAGTTTTTTTGGATTACAAAAACTGGAAAAAAGTGCGGCTTAGACTCGAGTAAATACGGTACATGTAGAGGCAAAACAACGGAACTAAAAATTGGATGAGAGGAAATGGGTCGATCCAGTAAAATTTCTGATTTACTTTTAAAAACTGAACCTCCTTTGAGATCAACGTTAAAGGGAAAGATTAACAATATTTAAATTACCCACTGCCTATTCCCTTAGTGGTTATAGTTCAACTGGAGGTTCAGAGCCTCCGAGGAGATCAGAGGACACAACAGAAAGTTAGAGTAATACACAAAAGTCTAAATGTAATTCCAGACAACTTTACGAAATAGAACCGGAATTTTGACTGAATTTTAAGGGTTCTTCGTCAGAACACTGCTACCTGCCTTATGATCAAGTCACAATGTAAGAGCTTGTTAGAGTAGGAGAAGTACAATACTGTCAATATGAACTTGCCATCAACTGTGATTAATAGCATCTAGCAATATGACCGGAAGATCCCCCCTCCCTGTGACAACCCCTTACCAACATCCATAACATCCCAAAGAAAGGGATGTGAGACAGAAGACCAAGTCTATCAGCCATTACATACCACAAGTCTAACTTTACAGACTGTTGATTATATAACTATTACGAATATTTACAGCCCAATATAAATCAATCTGAATGGCTACTAAAGGGTCTACAGAGGCCACCTTGATGAAGTAAGAAGCTTGTAGTGGTGTGTGTCTTCAAACCAAAGTAATTGAGCCAATTTCCAATTTCATACAGGTTTTTAACAGTCTCTGGGGCCGAAGGTTGAAAATGGTGTGCATTACATAAGTTTTAAGTAGGCTTCACTGATACACACACCCAGTCAGAACAATAAGCCAAGTGAGTGACCAAACTAAGTCATTAGTAAATACAAGACAATTTCCAGTAGAAATCTTTGTTTCAGTAGTAGCAAAAGGGAGAAAATCTACCTTAAATACATGGTTCATAACTACTAATTAACTTATCTGCATCTTTTAATGGTGTAACCTTACTTCCACTACCAATACTTCAGTACTAATATTGTTTGTTCCCTTTCTGTTGTCAATGAAGAGGTAGTTCTCTGCACAACTGATTTATCATCCTTCCTTCAATCTCTGTCTTATGCTAACATATTCCTACTTTTGAAACAAGACCTCTCACCTATTGTCATAGTTTGACAACTTGGTTTAATATAATTCAATAGAGCAGCTAGTACAGATAAGCTTCATGAAACCAATCTGATTCAAATCATTTCAAGACTTCAGGTTTTCAACCTCCTCACTTTATCTTATCTTACTTCATAAATTATCTCATGTAATGAGAAAAGAAACTTCCTTATAAATTTGGCAAGCCACTTCCTTATATAAAACCCACAAATGCAACATGAATGGAAGAAATAGCTGATATGTTCTCCCTATTGCATACAGAGAGGACACCTCAGCAAGGCAAATGTTTACATTATTCAGTAAAAATATACAGATAAATTCTAAGCTTGCAATGGAAATGGTTTCCATAAAGAACTTTTGAAGCCGAAGGGTATGAGAAAATCACCACAGGTCAAATGTGATACATTTGGTAACAAGTAAATGTACAATTTACTAAACTTAGTGCACAGCAACTGCTATAGGAAACCTCTTTCTTCTTTGATAAGCACAGTTACTTTTCATTATTAATGACACATTATACTTTTGGTTCGAATGCATTAAGAGTACTACAATCTGACAAAGTTCCACTGAGGAAATATCACTTTTGCTAAATATCTTCACAAACTGTTGTCTGGATTATGGCCTGCCCTCAGAAGCTATTATGAATCTACAATTCATAAGCAACAATGAATCCCACAGAAATTTGGTCTGAAGGAGTTTAAACATATCCTTCTTTGAAAGTGGCTCTCACTGACAGTATCCTCTTCTTTAACATTTTCAGATAATTTATCGCCATTAAGATCAATAATTGGTTTGTGATACAAACAAATCTATTAAAAGCTGAACTTATTGCATTTGAATTCCAAAGATCATTTTTTGCTATGAAAAGAGATGGAGAAAAAACAAAAAACAAATTTCTAAATGAGCAATTTGAGAGCAGTAATTTTATGATGACTGCAAAGTATTAATGTTGTACAACTCACCTAGCAAGTCTTTGGACTTCCTCGTGACTTTTTATTCCTCCATCAGGTGACAACAGAACACTGAGGCAGCGGAGAAGCTGTAGCGGATCAATGCGTGGCTGCAAAAGAAAAGGAGAATTATAACCAAATAGAAATGTGCTGCAGCAACTATTAAACACATAACAGATGTAACATTCCTGTCACTGCTGAAAAGGTTGGACTTGCTATGAGGATGAGAGTAACCAAAAATGTCCCCATTTCAGTGTCTTATTTGTTGGCTTTTGTAATGCAAGGATTGGAAAAGAGAAAGTGTTATGAAATAAGGACTGAACAAATCACAGAAAACTGTTTGATGATTAACATTATGACCTACACTCATGCTCTTAAATTAAGAATAATCGCAGAATGCGGTGCCACACAATGTAGCACTACACAAAACTGGCGCTAATAGCTCAGACAAATAGGGAACATACACGACACAGATCTGTAAGTCCACAGCATTGGTGATAAGTTGAGAAAACCATTCCAAAACACATGTGCTACAAAATACCACTGTTTCCTGAGCATGTACCCCGACATCAATATAGGATATAACCACCATGCACAAGTACAAAGGCTGCACAACGGGTTGGCATACTCTGGATCAGGTGGTCGAGCAGCTGCTGGGGTATAGCCTCCCATTCTTGCACCAGTGCCTGTCAGAGCTCCAATACGTGGACTGAGAGAACCCCAGACGTGCTCGATGCGGTTTAGGTCTGGAGAACAGGCAGGCCACTCCTTTCGCCCAATACCTTCTGTTTCAAGATACTTGTCCACGATGGCAGCTCAGTGGGGCCATGCATTATCATCAGTCAGGAGGAGGGTGGCACCCACTGCACCCCTGAAAAGGCGGACATACTGGTGCAAAATGACGTCCCAATACACCTGACCTGTTACAGTTCCTCTGTCAAAGACATGTAGGGGTGTACGTGCACCAATCTTAATCCCACCCCACACCACAAACCATGACCTCTATACAGGTCCCTTTCAAGGACATTAAGGGGTTGGTATTTGGTTTCTGGTTCACGCCAGATGAAAACTCATTGAGAATCACTGTTCAGACTATACCTGGATTCGTCTATGAACATAACCTGGGACCACTGTTCCAATGGCCGTGTACTGTGTTCTTGACACCAGGATTTACGGGCTCTCCTGTGACCAGGGGTCAGTGGAATGCACCTTGCATGTCTCCGGGCAAATAAACCATGTCAGTTCAGTCACCTGTAGACTGTGTGTCTGGAGACAACTGTTCTACTGGCTGCAGTAAGGTTCCGAGTAAGGCTACCTGCAGTACTCCGTGGCCGTCTACAGGCACTGATAGCGAGATATCGGTTTTCTTGTGGTGTTGTACACTGTGGACGTCCTGTACTGTAGCACCTGGACATTTCCTGTCTGCTAGAATCATTCCCATAATCTTCAGATCACACTTTGTGACACACGGAGGGTCCATGCTACGAACTGCTGTTTTTGACCAGCCTCCAGTCGCCCTAGTATTCTACCTCTCATAATGCCATCAATGTGTGTCCTTTCAGCCATTTTCAACACACAGTCACCATTAGCACATCTGAAAACGCCTGCACACTTACTCGCTGCATCATACTCTGGCATGCACCAACACACCTCTGCGTATGTGGACTGCTGCCAGCACCACTGTGCGACGACCTCAGGACAAATTCACCGCATGGCCATACCCCGAGGTGATTTAAGCTGGAAAACTGCCCACCAGAGTGTTGTTTCACCATGTATCAGAATTATCCTTAATTTATGGGCATGAGTGTAGATGGCCACAAATAAAATTACACGAAGAAGGAAAGGTAGACTACAACCATCAAATTTGAAGTGGGCATCTAACAGTATGAAAACTGCTGCATGTCTGAATATTCAGAAAACAAAAACAATATCAATTACACATAGCTAATGTAATATGGTCAATGATTATGACTGTAACTTGCACATTCCATGGGGACATTAACTGGTGTAACTACAAAGAAATTACCAAAATCGAGGACGAATGCAAGCACAGTATTCGTGACGAAAGTGTTTCAGTTATTTTGCAGACAAAAAGCAACAGACACATGAGACATGGCTGTTCATCAAGATACTTTTCTTAACTACTGTATAGAGGTGTTGTCATAGCTTAGTATCAGCATAAAAATAGGGTGCCCAGGTGCCAAAGTTCCAAATCTCCTGAGAAACAATGGTTCTACTCCTTTTTAAATGGGGATGTATTCACTTTATAATCTGATTCAAATCGGCTGCCATTAAACATTGAAGGCATGATGCTGCGGCATTATTGTGTTATATACTGTCTGCAGGCAGCCACCACATTGCTCCACCCTCTGCAAGGGTAGTAAATCACTAAGTCTCTTGTCTTCTATAAAAATTGCAGGAATAATACAACACTCACGTACTGTATAAATTCCTTTAGCACCTCTATGCATATCAAAAATCTGTTCTTAATCTTTATTAGAGCTGAGGCTGTAGACTTTTTATTTGGAATTTTTGCCCATTCTCATTTTTATTTATCTATTATAATATTTAAAAGATTGGTTGAAAACAAAAGACAATGTAATCTATTTACACTGCCTGTACAATATTGTCAAAATTTATTTTTCAATACCTGATTTTCATCCTTTTGGATGGTTATCATTATATAAACATTTAAAAGGAATTCTTTCACCAAGGATGAAATAACACGCATGAAGATTTCAACAAAAGGTTTTGTAAATAAAATTAAAGTCAAGAAAAATGAGTAATGTTTACCTCCGCAATAACATGAATGAAAATATAAAATGCAAAGGAAAAACATTGCCATACATAAAAATAATTCAAATCACATGGACACAAACGGAGGGGGGGGGGGGAAGAAAATGTAAGTACAAACTGAAATCAGATAAGTTCAGATAACTGAAATGATGCATCACAGCATTAGAAATGAACAACTTTTATTTAATAACAGAATTAAAATAACGATCGTGAGGATGGAGGGTGGGGGTGGGATCGACGGAATGTGCCAGGACTCGAACCGAACCAACAATCGTTTTGAAATTAGTGATACTGTCAAGGGTCTAGTCGAACACAAGACACTGAAATTATTTTTTGGCGATCACCTGCAAACTAAGTTCAATAGATGTAGAGTGGTACCTGAGACCCTAAACCTACACTACCATATAGGTGGTTTCAAAAAATCCCTCTCATTTCTGTTGACCCCTCCTTGTTAGATGAGAACTTGCAGATACAATACTTTGCACACTGGAAGTGGAAAAACAGTGGAAGCCAACAACACCAGACTTCCATTGACGTATTTGTGGCAGGAGCAATTCCAAATGCTCGCTGTCAAATGCCTACATGGAAAGCAGGACTATAAAGACCACAGAGTGAACTTTGGAATGAATCCTTTAGCCTTCATTAATATATTGATTAGGTGAAACTACTATAGAAAACTGACGCCTCACTAAGCCTTAACATGCGGGTTTTGCAGACATACTATCACATCAAAGAGTGTACTATGATAAGAACTTACATGATGTGTGTGGCATTCAACATTATATATTCCTCAGGTAGCCTCCGATCAACTGTTTCCGGTCATGTAGCTTGTTTGGAAATTTACCCAAGTCAGTACATTCCACTTGACAAGTTTCTGCACGTATAACTGGCTGTGACAGTGTTTTGTGTAGACATGTTAAGAAACAACAGCTCTTTACAACTAAATACGGCCATGCAAAGATGTAATGTCAGGACTAGGATTGTGGTGCTTCCAAGAGTTGGGAATTGGGGGCATAACATGCCACCTCGTAACACAGATGTGGATGAAAGTGTTGCAGGGAAGTGGATAACTGTAGGATCCCAGATACACTACCATTTGTGGAAATTGCAACACCAAGAAGGAAACACATGAATTCAATTTAGTAATAACACAGGTTAGGTACATGACGAGTAACAAATGATTACCCTTTCAAATCTGTACATGTCCTTTGAGCCTTACTTTCCAATATGTCATGTGGCCACCATGCACTGCAATTAAAACTGCTATAGGCCGTGGCATTGAATCAATAAGGTCCTGAATATGTTACTGGGGGATTTCACTTCATGCAGTTTGTATCCGAGTCCACAAATCTGTGACACCAGTTACTGGAGGACAGTGACGCATCATCAGGTACTGACCAACCACATCCCAGACATTTTCGAATGGCGACATGTCTGGCAAACACGCAGACCAGGGAAGCAATGTTACTCGTCACTTTTCAAAGATGGCCTGTATATTCTTCGCAATATTTAGCCGGGCACTGTCCTGTTGAAATGTGGCCTGTGGAGATGCCTGAAGGGGGAGTACCTCAAGCTCCACAACTTCTGTTAGGTACCAGTTGCTGTTCATAGTGCCTGCAATACGTACAAGGCAAGATTGGTTGTTGTAACCAATGGCATCCCAAACCATCACACCTGGTGTTTGTCCACTATGCTGCTCCACAATGCAGCCCACCAGGTTGCACTCACCACGGTACTGCCAGACATGTATGTGCCCATCAGTATAGGACATGTTGAGTTGGGACTCATCCGAAAAAATTACATGTTGCCACTCAGCACCCTCGTAAAGTGTTCATGTGCCCATTGCAGTCAGGGGAGCTTGTTACTTCTGGTCAATGGAAGCCGACATAATAGCATGTGTGCAACCAGTCCAACCTGCAGCAGATGGCAACAAACTGTCGATACAGACAAGTTCACACCTGTTGCAGCACTCCAGCGACAAGCCAACACTGTGGATGACACTGTATGGTCCTCGTAATGGAAGTCATCCCATGCTGTGGCCATGTTCCGTGGTACAGTTCCCACTCTCTGCTGTCTACAACCTTCCTCTATCCACTGCTTCCACACACACATCAATGTCGTAGCAGCATGCCTGTGCGAGCTGAAATATCACAGTATGACAACCCCATTTCCCGGAGACCGAAAAATCTGCCCCGTTCGAACTCGCTCACATGCCGATATGGCTCCCTTTGACATCGGCGAGGCATACTGGCACTCACTGTATTGTTTCCACCTTGTGTGCAGCTCTGTACTGGCTACACTACGTGCAACACTGACCCTGTTGGACGACACGAGCGGGCTCTGCTCTGCTCGGCCTACGTGTACCCCACCTCACGCAAAATTTATCACGTATTGCTTCCACACCCGTTGCCACTTTCTTCAAGTGTGGCGCTATTCGGGTAATTGCTTCTTGGTGTTGCACTTTTCACAAACGGCAGTGTAGCTGTTTGTGGCATTTGCAATAAGACAAAGAAGCTGTGTTTGTTGAAATCTTATGGGAGGTAATACCATGTAGTTCCAACCTAATACCATTTCCGTGGGATCATGTGACACTATTAAGCAGTAGTCACTATCTTTGTGAATGGCCTCATGACAGGATGTTATTTATAAATACCACAAAATATTATTAAGTATTTACCAGGTATAACTAAAACTAAGTCTGGAAACATGTAATCTTCAGTAATGGACCTGCATTTTCTCCAACTGAAGCCGGACTGCTCCATTCATGTAGGCCTCAAGGAGCCGAACTCAGTTTTCGTAATGCCTCTACCTCGGCATGATGCTCTAATGTTCATGTCACTGGATGGGGACATGTATCACCTGCGAGACTGTAATGCTTGCTGTATTGATACTACCACCAGAATTGATAGGTAACTTCACAGAATGTCCAATGTTACCTTCATTAGGGAGTGATATCCATTATATGCGATTAAATTGCAGCACTCAATCCTCCACAGAGGAAACTATGAGGTAGAACTAATTTGTTGGCCTACAGAGGCACATTACATAGGACCGACTATATAAAGCATTTTACCTTAGATTAACACAGAAAATGATCTCAGATCATTTGCAGATTGTATCACTGTAAAGTAGGACCAACTTTGGCAAAAATTCGTGGATGAAGTTGGGTTCACAATGTAATCGTCAGTTCAGATGCAGTCACATCACAAAACAATTTTATTTTGTGCAAGTACAAATGAAATAACAAAGAAATTGTTATAAACATGTAAATGTCACTACACCACTCCTACACTGCTGAACCTCAAAATGTATTTTTCAATCTTAAGGTTATGTAAAGGAAATTATCAGCTATGTATATTATAAATGCAGACAATAGTTGAACCCATAACAATACTTTGAGACATCTCATAACTTGACAGACACTCAGTAGCATAGTAAGAAAGGAAAATTCGAAACATCTGCCATGAACAGTGAAGTATGTGCATTTTGACACCATCTCTTAAATACACTCTCTCAGCTCGAGTAGCAGTAACTACACAATGTGTTTTAATTTTTTTTAACTACCGAAAATGTGCATAAGCTTCTATAACAACTATGCCAAAACTGATAAATGATGCGTAAGTAAGTAAAAAGCAAGTTCTTTAACAATGTGTTTCAGAGATTGCTCGTGGTGGAGTTTCAGTAGCTTAGAGGTTGCCATCTAGCTTACAGTGCAGGGGTCACAGTTTCAAACCTAGGTCAGTTCCTGGAATTTTTTTTCCCCATTTGATACTAGTATCTCTATTGGGCTAATCATAAAGATTATTGTAATAACACACTGTTTTAAAACCCCTCTACTTTTCGTTTTCCAAATGTTCTGCACCACTGTAGTGGGCAGCATTCTGTGTACCTACATAGTGGGAATTATACTGTTTCCTTTCGTCCAATGTGTGTACTGACAATGACAAAGGACAAACCTATTTTTGGCATCAAACAACCTATTTTTTGGAATTAAATGAAAAATAATTTAAGCTGATGATTCACTGATTATTAGTTGTAACTAAGGTTGACAGCACAGAACGCTGAGAAAGTATCTGCCAAAAACAAACAGAAGAATCCAGCCACTGACTCCCATGTGCATACTACTTTTAACATAATGATTTTATGCCACAGGAAGCTTTTAGATGGTGGCTGCCAATTCACTTAAAACAGATGTAGCAACAGCTTGCATAGCTGTGCACATGGTATCAGCCTGCACTGCCTCACTGAAGAAAGAATTAATCGAAATGCCCATGGGCAAAAATGACGTGAGAAAACCCAGTGTTATTTTACCATACACCAGCAGTTCGTTTACCCGGTGATGTAAGCACTGTTTACTGTTCTCTCATCCCCATAGAACCCCCTGGTTGAAAAAAGTGAATAGACATTTAGGAATCATTACCGATAGTTTTCGTTAAAAGTTCAAGCAATCTCAGATGCTAGTTTAATTAAAGCATATTAAAATGTGCACAAGGCACCACATACAATAAAGGGACGAAAATCTGCACATGAAGAAATTACAACACCAACAAAAAAGGAAAACAACAAAACAGGTGTCACAATGTAATGACTGGAATGTATAAACAATGTATTAGCGTTAAGACAGTTACACATATTGCTTGTTGGTCATAGTAATTTTATCAGGTGTTTTTTTGCATTCTATTGTCTTTATGCTTGACCAATATGATTTCTAGGAATAAATCTTTATTGTCATGACACCTTTGATTATAAATACTATGTAGCTACAATGTACAATTAATGTCTGCATTCGAAGTGAGATAACAGCATCAATAGTAAATTTTAGCAGTGTTGTCAAGGATGTTTTGTGCTAGTTAAGATCAATGATGAACCACCTCCAGTTGATCCAATTTTAGTTTTATACAATTGAGCAGAGTCCTGAACAGAGTTCAATTTTGAAACAAATGTCAAAATTCACTTCCAGTCAGCAATGTTTATACAATCAGCCCCTGAATCGCATAGTAAAGGTATTAGTTGAGGTTCGCTAACATATAGAAAACACCTAACTGAAACAGCTTTAAAAATGAGAACCAGAAACAATATATTACACAAACTCTCCGGAACAAGCTGGTGAGCTAAGGCATCAATACTCAAAACAACTGCCCTCTCTCTTGTATACTCTGTTGGGGAATATTGTAGCCCAGTATGGCTGAACAGCGCTCATACAGCCATGGTAGACACGCAGCTGAATGTAGCCATGAGAAGCTTATCCGGGACAATAAAATCAACACCCACAGAATGGCTACCTGTTCTGTCTAATATTGCACCACCGAAGTTATGACGTCAAGCAGCGTTGAAAAGGAATTGGGAGAAATGCTCCAAGAATCCCGAGTTACCGCTACACCAGGACTGTGATGCCACTCAAAGGCAACGTCTTAAGTCCAGGAAACCCTCCTGGAGACTTGGAAAAAGGCTTACTTCTGAAGGATTCCAACCAGAAACAGCATGGCGGGAAGAATGGTTCGCAGCCAATTCCAATTCTGCAGGTCTCATTGCTGATCCTACACTAGTCCCTCCTGGATTCCACTTACCTAGGAGGTCGTGGACCACCCTAAATCGTATAAGCACCAAGCACGGAAGATGCCAGGACTTGAAGCATAAGTGAGGAATCGCTGAAAGTGCCAAGTGTGACTGCGGACACCAACAACAAACAATACACCACATAGTCACAGACTGTCCCCTACGGAAATATGCTGGAACTCTGACCAGCATACATGAGGTCTCTGAGGAAGCAATCTCCTGGCTTGATACTTTAGATATTAACCTATAGTTTTTATTACAACTTGAAGCTCTGTCATATTACTGTTTATAAAAACCACATTTTCTCTTTTACATTTAACTCATCCTAGTGTTTTTATTGATATGTATATTATTGATTTATCGATCTAATCTAAGACTTTTATTACCATAAATGAATGTAATCTATTTTATTTGTAGTATATGCATATTGTGTTACCAGTAACATCATTGCTGTTCAATTCAAGTAATGTATCCTTGATGCCAAACGAAATAATAAAAAAAAGTTGAGGTAAGAAACACAGGATATAAGTAGTAACTTTGTTTTCCCACATCAGCCTCTTTGGTTACGTCATGTCAGGAAAGTTTGAACTGAATAAGATTATTCGTTAATCATATAGTATCAGTATGAAATCGCACAATGTAGCTCCCAGTAGTGGTGCCTTAACTAAATGCAAACCTGCAGTTAACAGGAGACCTTTTAAAATCCAAAATTATTTCTTAAACCTAACAGTGCAGCACCAAAATAATTTGGATCTTAATACAGATAACAGGCGAGTCTTGTGGAGTAATGGTGCAAAAATATTTTTCTTACTTTGAGTACTGATGTATCAATGCATGGAGGTCAAGTTGGTAACAACCACAGGATGTTCTCCACCTCATATAAAACACTTATTTTCTCTTATGTAAATATCTTTGGTATCTATTCCTATTTACAAACATGGCAAATGAATGAGAGAAAAACTGTTGCATGTACTTTACAGATTTATTATGAAGCCTTCAATTAATACACACAAAAGTTTTTATGCAACAATGGAAAAAACAGTAATGAGTACATAAAAAATTTAAACGGAATCGTACCATAAAGTTGAAATTTTTAAGCTACTCTTCGCCAGGCAACTATAATATCTGCAGTCTCTATTCACTGACCAACAATCTGACATGAACCAACAGCAATAATAGTCTACGGGATATTGTTTTACCACAATTAAATTAGAAAATATATGTGCTGTGTTGGAGAAAGACTGTTCATGTTGTTAAGGTAAATAGAATAGTTCGGTGTCTTATCACTAGGAAGCATCAGGCTTTGTACAGCCCATATGTATAACAACCGAGTACATCCAAGACATTGGGCTTTTCACATACTAATGTCATGGGTGTAACATGCATATTTCGAATGCCACTACAGTCACTGCCACAGACGAAAATGGACCACAGTACAGCAAATCACTCCCCATTTCAATGCAACATGTGAGCAGTCATGCCACTAAGAGCCCTGCCTCACTATGGGGTACAAAAGCTGGTACTTAACTCATGTGCTTCTGCCCACAGCACAACAAAGGACACAGGGGCACTAGTAAATGGCCACACCCTATTCTTAAAAAAATTTAACTCTCATGTACAAAACAGCTTCAAACTTCTGATTGCATTGCAAATTAGCTAGTGTGAAATATTTGAAGTGAGAAAAGTTTACAAAAGAGTTGAAATTATGGTTCAAGATTAATGGAATCCACTAAATGCTCTTATTAGGGAGCACTGGATACATATAATCTGGGAAATTTGCCATCCATTTAAAACCAAAGATAGTTTTCACACACCTTCAATGTCATACAATGATATAATTTTGCAGGTAAATTCACACCTGATATCAAAGTCTTATGTAATGAACAACGAGAAAGTAGTAAGTGAAAAACTTTTTTCCTGTCTTTTTTGTATTTTTTTGTAAAGGTTTAAAATTATGTGTAAGGATTTTCAGATGTTTCTAAGTGCACTCTTTCTCAAACACTGGATGAATAAAGTCTAGGTAGCATGTGCACTGTGAATTAAGCTGCCTCAAGATTTTATATAACACACAGCTTCCTATGTTCATATGTGACATTGTATTAAACCTTTCATATAAAATTATCTCTCTTAATGAGTAGATTATGACAGAACTTTAAATTCAGTTAGTCATTATATGAAATACTGAAAAATCAAAATTTTTGTTGCCCCTGGAAACCATTAAACAAACTGCAACTGGGTCCGTGCACCATGAACCAGGCTCGCAATTTAGCAATAGAGAGAGGAGCACCACCATTGGATACACAACATTTTGAAAAGGTGATCTGGACAGACGATTCACAGTACACCTTTGTACAAGTTGACAGCAGGATGTAAGTGCAAAACCAACTGAGACAACACATCTGCTAAAATGACAAATTGCAAGAAGATGACGTTTGGTGCGAGGACTTGTTATACAGGCTTAAACGTAAATAATTCATACATTAATAACCTCATCAGCAAATGGTACAGAAAAACTATCTGATCACAAACATTCATTTGTTGGCCTACAGCATTCCAAAGGTGACCTGTATTATCAGCGAGACAATGCAATGCAGTCTATCAGGTTACTTCACCTCAGTTGTAATGAGGATGCCTGGGACACATTTATGGGTGATGTAAACCTGTTTCAGTTTTGAGCGACATCAGAGAGTTATAAGTTGTGTTTTAGATGATACTGATCGAGATGGCTTCCCATCTGTATTAGTGCCTTCTGGAGTTAATGACAATATGTCGCCACCATTCTATATCGTCCTAGAGGGATGTGTGAGAATCAATTTAGAAATTTGTCTAATAACAAAGACAATTTTTTTGTAGTTCTGAGTTCTCTGACAAACTTGGTCTACTCTTTTTCTCTTCCAATGTTGAGAAGGTATTTTTTTCATCTATAGATACCATTTTTATACAATTACGACCAATTTTCACACACACACACACACACACACACACACACACACACACACACACACACACACACACACACACACTTTTCATTCTGTATTTTCTCTGTCCATCCTTCTGATGTAGCGTCAAATTTCAAGCACTTCCAGTCTATTCATAATCCAAATCTGGCTTCTACAATGCCAATACTTAGTGATAAACTGCTTTGCCACTGCAATTAGTACAGACTTTTAGTCCTGTCACAAAGATTTCATACAGGAGAACATCTCTTTGGTCACCCAATCCTCTCTGCACAATCAATGTACACATCAAACACATTTGCACCTACTAAACTAATACCTGCCTTGTTCATGTTCTACTGTAATGCGATATTAAATATTCTTAGTGGAATACAAAACACAACTTCACCCGTCACAATTTCAGTAGAGTCTGCACAACTTATTTTGACTAACAACCATGGTGCTGGGAACCGAAAAATAACCATTCAGTCCAAAATCATCAAGTACTGCAACTGTTTATACCATCACTGTAGAATGTTTCTCCTTGTTAACAGAGCCACAACCTCGTCCCTGCTTGCATCACTTCATCACCATCAAAAAAAGTGAAAGTGTTCTTTAAGTTCTGGAAACACATGAAATGTGGACGAGGCCAAGACGGAACTGTCTGCAGGACAGCTGATGACAGTGAAACCAATGTGTCTGCTTGTTACAGATGTCACTGTGCTCATGTGCATCCTGGCATTGTCACGTTGAAGGGAAAGATGACTGCAAATATATGGACATGAAGAATAAAGATGTTTTGCTGTCATAGTACCAATATCTGTAGCGCGTTTGAAAATCAATGTTACAACCCCAATCATCCAGCAAACAGCAATTCCAGATGTGATACGTTTTATACTCCCTTTACACTACCAATCCAATTACACCTTCAAACAGCAACTTTAATTATTTATTCTACAATTAAAAATCTCCCAGTGTTTCCAGCTTACTCTGTTCATTTCACTGGCAGTAAAGTATTAGTGTTGCTGTGTGATTCTGAAGCCTATTTTGCATTAAAAAAAACATTAATAACAAAGTCCTCTTCCCACACTAACTACATTTGAACCATTATGTTTTAGGTTTAGTCTCCAATGTGAACACTTCAAGGTACAGAAGACTGGAAGGGAAAGATTGACTACAAGCTACGCTTACCATACCAGACTATCATTCCTGTTACTGGGAAGGTTCCTAAATCCTGGGAAAAATATTACTGTACAGCACCTACATATCAGCTTTTTGAAAGACATTTTACAAAACTGAGGGTGGTTAAGGGAATGTGCACTTTGAGACAGGCTGTGTACCTATCCCCCCCCCCCCCCCTCTCTCACGGCACACGCACACAAAAATCAAATACAAGTTGGTTCACCTATAGACCATAACTTGAACTGGTACTAGCATATGACGTACTACAAAATAACTTCCACCAGAAGCAAGACTGCCATTTGAAGAAACATAAGCTATATGAAAAAGCTTTTAGTTCCTCATTACGAGTTGCTAAAGACATAACTACACAGACAATGCAATCCCAGCTGCCTTAAAAAAGTTCACTTCAACACCATTAACATGGTATCATACCACATATTTAATTTCAAAGAGATAGAATTACCGAGACCAAAATGAGCAATTTCTCATCCACAGAGATTGTACGAGGAACTTACAAAATGTTTTTAATCACAGAATACAATTTCGAACAGCCAAAATGAAAGAAACACAACTTTATAAGAGTGTCAAAACAACACTGAAAATTTTCTTGCACAGTGGTGCACAGCATTCATATTTCATTCATAACTGACAGGCAATGTATAATTTACATATTAAAAAATATATGTTTCCTGTTGTACCTGTGAGGCTTAGAGAGACTGAAACTTCCTGGCAGATTAAAACTGTGTGCCCGACCGAGACTCGAACTCGGGACCTTTGCCTTTCGCGGGCAAGTGCTCTACCATCTGAGCTACCGAAGCACGACTCACGCCCGGTACTCACACAAGATACTGGCAGAAGTAAAGCTGTGAGTACCGGGCGTGAGTCGTGCTTCGGTAGCTCAGATGGTAGAGCACTTGCCCACGAAAGGCAAAGGTCCCGAGTTCGAGTCTCGGTCGGGCACACAGTTTTAATCTGCCAGGAAGTTTCATATCAGCGCACACTCCGCTGCAGAGTGGAAATCTCATTCTTAGAGAGACTGTCTGTCAAAGGAGAATCTAATAAAAGTTTGACCTCCGTTATCATATCTGCTGCCGCGAACAAAAAATCGTGCACATTCAGTTTATCAGCGATCTCTAACAATAATTCATTTCATCCGATCATCATAAGTATCGCAATAGTATCACTGAAGTTCCGTACATGCTACACACACACACACACACACACACACACACACACACACAAGACTAATGTATAAAGAGCCAAGTGTTAAGCAGAACAAGGAGTTCCACATAACTTCGATATCTGACATACGTCACGACTAACTGACTATTACATTCTGGATCTTATCATTCACCGACAGGTATCACACGATTCAGGATACATGCAGTCACACTAAACTTCTTTATGCATAGGATAAGCTATTTGTTAAATTCTATAATTTTGAGAAAAAATTTTCTTATTCTCAACAGAATATCTGACACGATCATTTACTTTGAAGTTTTAAAGTATGCACCAGATTAGTATTCAAAGCTGGATCTTTCTCTTTCACAGGCAGTGCATTACCAATTATGCCATCTCATCATCTTCCTCCGACTGAACTGAAGCCCCAACACGTAGGAGCAGTTTGTAAGACTGTTAGGTTCTGTGGCAATGTGGGCAGTAAGCTCAGACGGCCTAATTGGTAGCAAAGTGGCCAGGATCCAAGCTCAAGTTCTAATCCTGCAAAGTGAAGTTGCAAAGCTGTTTCTCAGATATCATGATTTTATCAAGACTGAATCATACTACGAGTCATCCATTTTCAATATTCTATATTTTCCGAAGTATTACATGTAAGAATATTATTGATGCACGAATAAAACTGTAAATTCACTAAGTTTGCATCGTGCCCACCAGATGGCATTGCAAGTGTGGTGGCTTGACAAAATGGCAACAAAGCAAGAACAGATTTTTCATTTGTCAGAATAAGCAAGTTGTTTATTTGTTACAACAGCCCAGTGTGCATTAAAAATATATCTTTTTTTAAATCAACAGTCCATAGTCCATGCAAGCCATCATCAATTTTGCATCGTAATGGTGAAAATAACATTTCACCTTCGAGATGTTCGCCCCCGGTAGCTGAATGGACAGCGCGACAGAATGTCAATCCGAAGGGCCCGGGTTCAATTCCTGGCTGGGTCGGAGATTTTCTTCGCTCAGGGATTGGGTGTTGTGTTGTACGAATCATCATAATTTCATCCCCATCGATGTGCAAGTCGCCAAAGTGGCATCAAATCGAAAGACTTGCACCATGCGAACAGTCTACCTGACGGGAGGCCCTAGTGACAAGACATTTACATTTTTACCTCCAAGATGAGGTTCAGTGACAAAATGATCTTCCATTTATCTAGAAGATTGTCACAATGAGAGAGGGTGGTGACAGACTGGTTCGAACCCTGTTTTTCATATCCTCTTATAAAATGAACAGGCCTCGCAGAGAAAGAGAATTATACTCCTGTAGAGTATATCACAATTGACAACCAAGGCTCAAGAACACTTACCCCCCACCCAGTGAACTTTAAAAATAAGCAGTGTCCTCAAACAATGTAGTATGTTATACGCACTTTCACTGCTGTATTTGAGTGTTTGGTGATTTTGTTTTATAGGCATTAGCATTAGGCTGTGGTCCACACCATATTTCTATGATAATGCTGGAGATATCATCAGATGCCGTATCAACTCAGAAAGCAGTTATACTCTCATAAAAGCTCAGTAAGCTAAACCGTTTGGGTGTACAGATACTTATAAAACCAACGTAAAGTCTAAAGAAAGCATATTCATACGGACGCACAATTTCACAAAAAGTTATCGAAACACTGGTAGACTGGGCTAAAAGAATCTGTGAGCCACAGTATTTGGAGGACAAACTTGATAATATAAGAACTGACTTCAGAAGGATCAGCTACCCTGACAAACAAATGGACAACTACATCCTGAAAGATCTGGAGATTATAGTGAAAAAAGAAAAACGAGAAAGTTCTCCTCCTCATAAAAATCCGTCACAGATCACATCACATCAACAGAACACTCTTGAGGCACAGTATGACAGTGTTTAACCCTACAAGAAAGCTGCACAAATATTTGAACACCATGGAGAACCTACAAAAGTCATTTGCCACAGCCAGGGTACATACAATCCCTTGCACATGTGTATGCAGGAACTACAACAAAAACAGCTTTAAGAGAAGAGGAGGAGGATTGAAATCAGACAAGTAGTGGGTCTAAGTACTAAATAAATCATCATAACAAATGTCGGCGCAACTACACAATCTTAGGCAGCAGTCTGATGATTTCACAAACTGAACGATGCCTGAAAATATATAAACAGTTCCATTTCCTGGGCTTTTAACTGCTTTCTGGGATGTTCTAGCCTTTTATGTCTCCTGCATTGGAAGATGAAAAATCAGACCGAAATAAGTCTTTGATCATGGCCCAATGCTCATTAAAAAAAAGGCAAAATTGTAGTATTATTGTTATTCCTATTAAAAGAATTGGCAGAAATTAACTACTCACAACCATTTTACATGTATGCCACTTGCAAGATTCTCACAAAATGAAGATTGAAAATTTGAACAACACGAAACGACAATTCACGCTTTTCATCCAATAAATAAATTGCTGCAACATCACCCCTGTTACAGGAAGTTTAACTTACGTGTCACATATTCCACTCATGTTAATGTTTGCTTATCTCCATTATGCTTAATAATAGAAAGACTGATGACACCGTCTGTCCAAAAATACCAGAAGCTGTGTCTTACAAGCATACAAAAGGAGTTGATAGATAAAAAAACTTTAAGATCAAGTTTTATTAAAGGATCATTTGACAAAAGAGTGTGTTCTGAATTCAGATGTTCTTCAGAAACTGACTGACAAACCTACAAGATGACAATTTCTGAAGTAGGTAGCCAAGAACCCACTAACATTGCCTAAATTTATGATAAAAATAATGCCTTTTCTGTCAAGAAAATTTGAAGAGAACAATCAGATAACAAATGCCTACCAGAATTCGTCAAATATCCTCAAATACAAAGAACAGCAAACATTCCATATGTGCAGCACAGCTTGGCCAGAAATGAAAGTAATAATTGTGAGCTCAAGATGGCCAAGTCTTTAGAAAAAGATAGCACTTTTGGCACAGGCCAGGCAAGAAAGCCGCCATTTACACTAGCACAGTTTCCTAGCAGCAGTTGGCGTAGCAGAAAGGTTACAGAATAATAATCTGAGGGTTCACTTGTTGCAAACAAACTTTTATTCCGATAGATCTTACACCATTAACTCGCAAACAGTCTCATTGTGTTCTCACAATATTTTCAAAACATTCATCTAACTCAGTTGAGAGATAACGAGTAAATGAGTTCTGCAGCTACAGGTAGCCATGTTCCCACTGGCCAATTTTATCTGCACTGGTCACCTACTGTTCACATTCAGCAGCCATAGACTGTTCAAAGCTTAAAATGAAGCTAACGGAATACAAAGTCCTGTATACTTTAATTGCAATCCTTTTTGCAAATTTGCAATCCCATATTTTTCTTTGCCGCTCCTTTTCATGCATTTCATGAAAATATTAGCAAATACAATATGCTGAACAATATTTTTGTTTATTTGCAGTGTAAGAAACTTAAAAATTTAAAATAAAAATGATTTCCACATATGGATTCTGTACCATGACCCTCTGATTACTGTTCTGTGTGCTTTCCGCTGGGCCAACTGCCCCCTTGAAACTAGGCTAACAAAATTGGCTCATGCCTCACCTGAGCTACACCAAAATTGTTATTTTTTCTAAATCTTCTAACACTCATTTCTGCCTAAGCCCTGCATATATCATTAACTTGGACAAAAGTGTCTATCACAAGTAGGTACAGTTCCCTTGAAGGGCAAACTCCATGTCCTATGACAAAAGGTGGACAGCTTTTATTGTGTAAAAAAAAAGTAAGTTTATTTTTGTCTTATAATGTTAATGAAATTTCACGTGCAAGAAGCAATCAGGAAAGAAAAGATTCATTGTCACAGACAAATTTGAGGCAAGTACCACTGAAAACAACATATGATTCTAACATCAACACATCAGAAAATATCCAGACTGACTACAATTTTGTTTTCAACACAATCTTCCAAGCACTTGTAAAGCAATGAGATCAAACTTCTTCAGTCTGATATAAATGTGTGTGTGGTTTTTTTTAAGTGTGCTCAGTTTCACAAAATAAAGTTAAGTAAAATTCCCATATTGTAATAACGCAGCATTCTCCAATTATCTCCCATATATAAATGTGTGAGCTATGAACATAACAGATCAAGTACACGATATTAACATGAAATCCAGTTTATGGACCTTTAATTTCTTTTTGTAAAAAAAGAACAAAAAACCATACATGACAAAAAAAAACACATCAATGGAATGAATTTTCATGGCTCTGGAGTTTTCATCCTATTCCATGTTTCTTAGTTCACTGTATTACCATCATTTGCAATATTTCTAGTTTAAAGCTGTGTCAACATTACATGTACGACCACCATTAGTAACGAAAAATTTTTTGACGTCTGACACACATACAACCTATTTACAGCCATGTCAAGTGAGAACTGTGACTGCAACCACCTCTGCAACACACACTGGTGGTTACAGGGATTTTGGTAGGTACAAGAAATGTTCGGCACGACTTCCTGCAGGATCCATAGCTGACTAACATTAGTTCCGGCAAACAATGCATGAAGGAAGGTGGTGATGTATCTTCTGTGCTCTCCAGTAACATTACATACACAACTGACATCTGCATTCAACAAAAGTAACTTGTTTGCATCCATATACAAGAGGGGATACAGAGGAAAGAAGGAAGGTACACAGACAGGCTTTGGAAGGACAACACATCAACATCCCATTCTTTTATCTCATCTCTTGAGAAACTTTCTGCTATATACATCGTTTATATCTCTTTAATCATTCCAAGCCACTCTAAAATTCTTAGCCTCTGAATGAAATACTGTCAATTCTGAATACACGAAATTAAGTGTAAACTGAAATGAGTGTTTCCAGTTCTGTTTGTCATTGCTTTGGCAACTAATTGGCCACATAACCGTTTACTATACATGAATACTTTCCCAGCTGACATAAAAGTGTGGCTAGTGTGTGTGTGTGTGTGTGTGTGTGTGTGTGTGTGTGTGTGTGTGTGTGTGTGTGTGTGTGTGTGTGTGTGTGTTTACATTCAGTTCATTTTTTTAATTTTGGTACTTTTCTGGCAACAATACTTCAAGTCTGTTATCCACAAGATAATCCTCCATCATTAATAACATTTCCATTTTACAATGAAAAGTATAAACACAATGTTGTATTCCCGCATGTAAATTTTCAATTAATCTCTATATCAAATGTTATACGATTACATTACTTTCCCTTTTAAAATTCTTTTTCTCTAATTTTTCAAACATATAAACTAAATTTACAAGACTTATTGTTGCCATGTGTAGCTCTTCTTGAGGTAATAATAAGTTCATAATCCGAAGATGACTGCTAGCAGAAACTTTAACTGGCCATTTCATTGTATTAATCTGCAATCTAAATTAATAACAACATATACCTAAAAACAAAGATGATGTGACTTACCAAATGAAAGTGCTGGCAGGTCGACAGACACACAAACGAACACAAACATACACACAAAATTCAAGCTTTCACAACAAACTGTTGCCTTATCAGGAAAGAGGGAAGGAGAGGGAAAGACGAAAGGATGTGGGTTTAACTTTCCAGTCTTGTGTAGCAAAGGATAAAATAAAATGAATTTTCTACTTTACACACCAGATGAAAGCTCCATTGGCAGTACTGCAAGTGATCCTACAAAACTTATTTGTAGCATGTTTGATGTGTGCTACGAAGGAAAATTATAAAACAGCTGTTTGCAGAGCAAATGAAAATGTACATGTAACACGCTCCACTCTATGACACTCACAGCAGGTCAAGTAGTTCATACACATACTGGTTGTCCAGGAGTACATTTCCTTGGTTGGGCTGCACCAGAACCTACTTGTATATTCCAACATTTGGAAATAACCGTATGTTCTGTTGTTTACACATTCTTTTCCTTCATTGATGAAATTAGTAGACATTGTTAGTCATGTGTATGTACCATAAAAGAATAATGTTAAAGAGTACAAGGAATTTCATTTTCTTTTTAACTATCAGGATCACTGCTGGAAGATAATTCTCTTCCATATCCATTACCCATATGCAACTAGTATTTGTCTGACTCTGCAATCATATTTTGCCACTTCTACTCACTTTCTTCCTTGTTCTGTTGCTGTTCAGTCTCAATTGTTACATAAGATTCATTATAATTACTCTGATAAGTAAGGGGTACCTGCACTGCATTTTACAAATTTCACCTAGAAATCACTGTCAGTAATAAACAGATACTTTATGCAGGACAATAATGTAAGAGTTCTTCCTACACTAACAAAGATTTAACAAAAGAAATATGAAGTCCTACATATACATCAGTTCACAAGTTTTCATTCACACATTTAACAAATTTTTTTCTATTTTGACCTTCGCCAGAGTTCCTCATTGCCCCCTTATATCTGTAAGGGACTTGCCGCCGCCGCCCCCCCCCCCCCTTAATTATAAGGGTATTCTACTATTCAAAACCCTCATTCTTATACACAACACCTACCATAAAATAATTACAAAATCCTAGTATTGGACGAAGATACTTTTTTTTTTCTTAAAAGAAACTATTTCTCAATAGATAACTCATTAATGCAACTCGCTCAAAATGTTCTGTCGAGCAATCCCCTGTCCCTGATTTAATCTTTGTATGCATACTGAACTATTCAGTAGCTTAGTCACAATTTTGTTATCACAATAAACTGAATGGTTCTGTGTACATTTGTATTGCAAAGGTACTGTATATTAAAAGCAGTGTTCAGTAATTCCAACCTTTTTTTTTAATCATCTATTGCTTGTCACATAAATATGTGCCCTTATTTGTGCAGGACACTTTGTTAAATAGGCATTGTGCAAGAGTCACACAAACATGTACCTTGCAGACTATTTATTTTATTTCTAGTGATAAACCGCATTAATGATTGCTATAATCAAAAATTATCTACGAACACACTTCAGACCATCTATGAAACAGTTTTTAACCTATTTTGCTTTACTGTACATCAAGAAATAAATTAGCAGTTTATGAGCTGTAGGAACACAAGCATGACACAGGGCATGCAAACAAGAAGAGAGTAACATTGGGTAAAATTATAATAATATAAAAAACAATTTCAGGACAGACTGGACTATTGACAAAGCTATATAAAGTGATATTGAAATTTATATTTAACCAACACTCAGTAATGATTGTGTCTTTAAATTTATGATCTTAATTTTAGAAAAAATTAAGAATGGAAACAATGGCATCAGACAGGCCTGAAACTGACAAATTTAATCACAGTAAGAAAAGGACAAAATAACAATATACAGAAGAACTGGCGGGGGAAATACCATATCGAAAAAGTGATGCACACAGAAATGCACAATGAATGCTTCCTCTTAAAGTGTGTCTGATGGATGACACCTGCAACTAAAAACATATTTCTAACTGTAGGTTAATAACTTCCAAGCACTTCTACATGTGTACTGAAATAATAAATTTGTTAAAATTATTACAGCACACAATTTTTATTAATTTTAGGTCACTTTGACTGACAAGAGAGAAATTATGAACGAATGTGTGGAAAAATATAATTAAATGTGTCTTCTACCCGAAGAGTGGTTTGAACACCACAGTGGTTACTAGGCATAGTCTTACTGAAGGTTGTATGTCATTGCCTTCCTCCAACCTGACTTTCCTAGCCACTTAGAGAACTGCAGTTTAACTTCAACTACGAACCAAGGTGCAAGTCAGCATTTTTCACATTAACCAATACTGTCAGAAATGAAACAAGTGATACATGACAGATGAAAGGTCTAGGACTGATTGGGTATTGAACCAGAGACTTTCAGATCTCTAGTCTGCCACTTAAACAAGGAGCAAAAATATAGCAAATATTTACTATCTGCTCAGGACAGTAAGTGCACCATTTGGCTGTAAGGACAGAGTACTTGTTCAAATTATAATTCCAGTGACCTGGAACCACTGAAACACATTCCAAAAGGAATATCGACAATGTAGGAAAAGACAGATTGCTACTTGCTGTAAACAAGACACATTAAATTACAGACAGCCACAGAAGACACAAGGCTTTAGGCCATAGCCTCTATCAGCAAATAAGAAACACACATCATTTATACACAAGCAAGCACACCTCATGCACACATTACCACCAGCTCCAGCTTCTCGGCATTCTGGGGTAGCCATATGCGCATGAGATGTGCTTGCTTGTGTGTATAAATTGTGGATGTCTCTTTTGCTGATAATGGCTGTGGCCAAAAGCTTTGTGTCTCTTAAATGTGTGTGTCTGCAACTTAATGTATTATATTTACAGTAAGTAACAATCTGTTTTTCTAAGTTGTTGATGTTCCTACCTAGAGTTTCCATTGTGAGATACATTCAAAAATTTCATACAAACATTCAAGAAAATATTAGCAAACACACAATTTCTAGACTGTGCAATGCAGTGACTAACTGCAATAAGTGGAGTATGCATCCAGAACAGTTATATCCAGGGAGAACAAACAAAAAGACAGCACTCCCACTGCGGTTAGTGCAAATAGTACACTAAAATGATATCAAGTTATAAACTTAAACCACATGAACACGACAAACTACAAGAAAATAACCACAATACTGTTACTGAAATGGAAACTATTGTTACTGAATTAAACCATTTCACACAATGAAGTGTTATCTGCCCAAACTGAGACTTTGGTCAATTATTCTACTCACGAAGACACAACAAACGCATTTGTAATCACAGTACATGAGGCCTTTCATGCGAG
The DNA here is from genome assembly GCF_023864275.1 of Schistocerca cancellata. NCBI lineage: Eukaryota > Metazoa > Arthropoda > Insecta > Orthoptera > Acrididae > Schistocerca > Schistocerca cancellata. The sequence goes on from NC_064631.1 coordinate 576,074,078, forward strand.
AGAATTATTTTACATACGTTTCATAGTTTATTTTAACACTACGCCATATAGAGACGTTCAACTGCGCCAAATGATCCCCATTTACAACCTATGTTTCCACACTTTTTGCAAAATATACTAATCATAATAAATGAAAAGGCCATATTGCTACTCACATAGAAGAGACATTGAATCAGAGACAGGCATGATGAAAATGACTACCGAATATTTAAACTTTTAGCTTAAAAAGATGCCGGCCTGAAATAGGTAAAACACACACACACACACACACACACACACACACACACACACACACACACACACACACACACGGCAAATTCACCAAAGCTACAAGGGCAGGGAACTTATCTCTCCTGCTGCCCCCCCCCCCCTCCTGTGTGTGTGTGTGTGTGTGTGTGTGTGTGTGTGTGTGTGTGTGTTTTCTCAATTTAAAGAAGGACCTTTCCGCCTGGAAGCTTAAATGTTGAGCAGACATTTCATTGTGCCTATCTGCGACTCCACGCCGCCTCTGTGAGTAGCAGTCCATCCTTTTCATACTACAAGTGGTTTCCTCTCCTGGGCTTTTTTCATTGCCCTATTATAATTTAACTGCACCAAAACATATTCATATTTTGTTAGCACTGAACAAGCAGAAAAATTTCTGCAAAAGATTGTGCTCAGCAATTGCTGTGGCCTTATTACTGAAGATACAAGCAAGAATATACCTGAAAATTTTCACAAAGTAACCAAATTGATTTCTTTATAAAATACTAGCAAACTGTAGCTCGTGCTAAACATGTATGCAGAAACGGGAAATTCTACACACACACACAATATATATATATATATATATATATATATATATATATATAATATAGAGGGAAACATTCCACGTGGGAAAAATATATTTAAAAAGAAAGATGATGAGACTTACCAAACAAAAGCGCTGGCAGGTCGATAGACACGCAAACAAACACAAACATACACACAAAAATCTGGCTTTCGCAACCAACGGTTGCCTCGTCAGGAAAGAGGGAAGGAGAGGGAAAGACAAAAGGATATGGGTTTTAAGGGAGAGGGTAAGGAGTCATTCCAATCCCGGGAGCGGAAAGACTTACCTTAGGGGGAAAAAAGGACAGGTATACACTCGCGCACACACACACACATATCCAACCGCATATACACATATGTATGCGGTTGGATATGTGTGTGTGTGCGCGCGAGTGTATACCTGTCCTTTTTTCCCCCTAAGGTAAGTCTTTCTGCTCCCGGGATTGGAATGACTCTTTACCCTCTCCCTTTAAACCCATATCCTTTTGTCTTTCCTTCTCCTTCCCTCTTTCCTGACGAGGCAACCGTTGGTTGCGAAAGCTAGAATTTTGTGTGTATGTTTGTGTGTCTGTCGACCGGCCAGCGCTTTTGTTTGGTAAGTCTCATCATCTTTCTTTTTGGATACATTTTTCCCACGTGGAATGTTTCCCTCTATTTTTTATATATATATATATATATATATATATATATATATATATATATATATATATATATATATATGGAATACTTTTCAAAACACACAGCTTTTACAAGCAAGAATGGATGATATGAACAGTGACTACTATCATAAATAGCTGCCTGGATCATGTTGCTTTAATAGTACCCCCTTTGGTGGCTCCAGACAGGTTGGAAAATTCCTTTCTCAATTTAAAGTTTATTCGTATAAAAGGCACCTCTTTTCAGAAAATATTTGAGATCACTTGCCAGCTTGTAGCTTACATGTTTCAAACCACTTTAACAGAGGGATTTCTACAAATATTTATTAGTTTTCAAGGTAACTATTTTTGTAAAAAGTAGTTACTAAAATAAAAACTATCTAAATTTTTCTAATATATGTAAGATTCTAACTTCTGTTATTTACAAAATAAGAAAACCCCCATGTTAAAACATGGGGAGTATTCTAGTAAGTATATCCTGTAATTCTTAACAAATTCTGGCAAACAGGAGCTGAAAAAGGTGCACTTCACTCTTAACAAAAAGAACTTGAGGGGAAACAGCCATTTTAAGTTGTCAATGCATCCTCTTCCGTATCATCTTGAAATTTCCTTTTCCATGGTGGTCTTGTTCTATCACTTGTTTCAGGGTCTCAAACAGTTCTCTGATGTCATTAATCTTTCTTCATCTAAATTTAACATCTCTTTCACCAACAGCTTGTAGCAGTCTTTTCAGAAATTCATACCTTGAATATGTCCTTCCCTGAACGTTGCCACAGCATCAAAGACACTAACATGCAGTGTACTAACTGAAAAACACTGTCTTATGTATTCTAGCAGAGATTACACTGTTGAAGACTCATCCAGGAATCTGGGTGCAGCCGTGAAGACACACCTTAACATCTGAGAAATCTTTGAAAGTTTCTCTCAAAACCTTCAATATAGCAAAAGGACAGCTGGTTTGTGAGTAAATTTCTCACAATTTTGCTGAGCTTTATTGTATTTACACCCTGAGTCACTTTCTGGAGGGCATACACCACGAATTAGTTTGTCCGTTGAAGAGAGGTGAAACAAAGAAACTGCCCATACAGCTCTTCTCTTTTCTTCTACACTATTAAGATTTTGCCCAATGGCCATGCCATAATAATTTTGAATTCTCTGCAAGTCTATTCTTAACACCAAATCCTCTGTCATCTTCCAATTTCTTTCCCTAGAATGTGGTTCCCAGTCATTACAGCCTTGTACCCATTCATCTTCATAGGTGGTCTATGCACTCCAAGTAATTGATAGTTACATTTTCGGAATATGGATTCTCTTCCTGAACTGCTTTTGAAAGCTTTTAAATTCCCACGTCATAAATAATTGACAAATCTTACCTTCAATCATTCATATTCTTGGAAATCTTGAGAACCCCTGTGACTTCCAGGCCTGCACTGCTTCAAAAACTGAGCAAGTCAATACGTCAGTCAACCTCAGTCCCTTACACAAGCAGTTATTCAGCTTGGTATTGACTGGTAGTTACTGGATGTCATATTGAGGGCAATCGTCCCAAATTCTGTTCAACTGGCGTGTTAGATCATCGAAATTGTGAGCTGGTTGGAGAGCCCTGTCCATAATGCTTCAAACGTTCGCAATTGAGTAGAGACCTAGTCACCTTGCAGGCCAACGAAGTATTTGACAAGCATACAGACAAGCTGTAGAAACTCTTACTGTGTGTGGGCAGGCATTATTTTACTGAATTGGAAGCCCTTGATGGCTTGGCGTGGAGAGAGGGGGTGGGTGGGGTGGGGGAACAGTGTAGAATATCAACAACATGCCACTGTGCTCTAATGATGCCGTGGAAGACAAATGGGGTCCTTCTGGCAAAGTCAAATGCACCCCTGACCACCACTCCTAGTGGTCAGGCCTTAAGGTCAGTGACAAACAGGTTGGTATCCCATCGCTGTCCAGGGCTTCTCCAGACACGTCTTCGGCAGTCGCCTGGTCTCATTTCGCAGTGGGACTCACTACTTAAGACACTTCTACTCCAATCAATGAGATTCCATGTCTAATGCGCTGGATACCAAAGCAAATGGGCTTGTTGAGGTATATAAGCCAGTGGAAGTCAGCACAAGGAACATCATGAGCTTAGCTCCAATTCAGTGAGCTGTCTGTTAATGGTCCGTGTGGTCACTGAAGTGCCAGCTGCATGATGGACTGAGGATGACAAGGAATCTGGGGCTCTGATTGCCTCTGACAACTGCACGGTCCTCTCATTCTATTGCCTCTCTAGGTTGACCTATGTTGACATCATACATGCCTGTCCTGAAGCATATAGTTATCACGCAATAGAATACACGGAATGAAATTCGCAAAGACTTTATGCCCTGGTATCGATATTTCCCCTGTTTACTACCCTTGCCAGCTGCATGATGAAACACTGCTGCAGTGTCACACATCCACCCACTGGATGTCAAAGTTTACAATTTCGCATTTTCCATCAATACTTGTACGAATCGCAATTCGTGATCAATTTTCTTAACTCATTTACTGTGTGTGTGTGTGTGTGTGTGTGTGTGTGTGTGTGTGTGTTTTAAGATAGCATTTTGCAAATCTAAGGGGTGGAGGGGGAAATTCACTAGGCCAGACAGCACTGCACCATCAGCTGCATATTTACCAATTGCCCTCAGTACATAAACCAAATTTGTCATAAACCTTTCATTATCGATTATCATACTTCAGAGAAACAGAGGAATCGCAGAATGTAGTACTAATGTTACATTAAAACTTTAATATAGTAACCAGTCTAACACTTCTTTCAGTTTGAAGTGTTAGATCACACTCAGCACACTGTTCACAATCTGTGATATTTAAAAATACTTCTCACAATATACCCATATCAGTTACTACATTTACGTTACCTTCACTACATTCTTCTTCAAATGTACTACATTGCTCTAAGTACTTAGATTCTTTCCAGGAACTCCAACACTGAAGTTCTGCACGTGGTTTTATTTTTTTTAATTTTCAGCAATTTCTATCCATGGCTTATATATTTGTAATAAACTCAATTATATAATAACAAAATTAACAAATTCCCAGTACACTGCAGAAAATTCCCAGTACACACAAAACAACTAACTCCATACTTTAAAACTTACACAAAGTAAGAAATGAAGATCAGAAGGTGATGATGTGCTTGCAGAGGCATCTGCGCAGTGCAGCCATACAAAAAGTCCCTTGTGTCCAAGAAGTGATTCAAAAATCAAGTTTCAGCCTGAGAACTGATAAATTGTACATTGTCACATCCACACTGTTTTGTTTAGATGAATGAATAAACCAGAATTATGGCAATAATATATATGTATTAATAATGCATATGTATTATAGTATCATTGGACAGTGGAAATTTCTTAGATTAAGATCAACGAAAAACCAAAAATTGAGAATTTCTGGATTTCAACCCATCTGCAGCCCCTTAAGGACAAAAATACGCTGAAAATGTTGTTTAATAATCCTTGTTATTTGCTGATGGGATGGGGAAAAAAATATTTCTAGGTAGCAATAATTCCACGAACAACGTACTATTCCGAAAGTCCTACTAGACTGCAAAAAACACAGCAATTTTGTAGAGCAGATTTTTTTAAGTTTACTATTTAAGAACATTATCGCCAAATTTCTATAAGCCTCAGCACTTTATCTTCCTGGGAAAACATAGGTTTGATTACAACATCTCATACTCTGATTATTAGCTGGGAAAATACTTGAAAACCGGAAAATATTCCCGTTTGTTGTTCTCCACCTAAATTCTTGGAAATGATGGCCAGATTACATTTTTTACAGAACAATCAAAGGAAAAAAATAATCAGTGGTAGAGGATACAAAAGTGGTGGAAAATAAAGTAGTGTAAATCATATTTGTTATACACATCAAGAAAACCAGAAAATCTAAAAAAGAGATGAAAATTAAATGCATCAGACGTCTTAAATTTTTTGTAACCATATCTGTTTTTAAAGTTGGTAGCTTGTTAACCAGTGGATAGCCTCTAGATTGCAGGCTCCATGTTGAACTGCCAACTGGCTCAGATAGTTTCTGCACTCTGGCACTGGATGTGTTTTGTCTTAACAATTTCACATCATCTTTATCAGCATGCAAACTGATCAAGTTTTGTTACATAAAAACACTTGTACCAGGCAGCCAAACCATCCCAGACAGTCTACCAGCCAACAATGCCAGACGATTATTTCATTTCTCTTTTTAAATATCACAGTTTTCTGATAACTTACTATACTGCCCACCAACAATTCTCATTAAAAATAATAGTACAACATCAAATGAGTGCCGCCTACTTCCAAGAACTTCACTCTGATCTACCAAGAGAAACTACTTTTTCCAGATTTACTTAAGAATACCTTCTCCTGAATGTTAATAAGAAAAAAACACTTTCCTGTCTAGTTACTGATCGTGGATTTTACAGCAAACTGTACACTGTGTCAAAAACCAGAATTAAAATACGAGAACTGTCAACTAGTTTAAGAAATACAGAAGAAATATATTTTTTAACAGTTTACATGAAAACAAATGGAAATGATAGTATGGCATTGTTTGGCCAGGAGGCTGCCGTATTGCAAGTCTTTTTCAGTTGACGCCACTTCGGCGACTTACGGGTCAATGATGATGAAAATGATCATGAATGTCACAATACCCAGTGCCCTGCTGGCAATCAAACCCAGGCCCCCTGCATGGCAGGCGGAAACACTACCGCTGCTAAGCTATGGAGGCGGATGGTGCACCAAGGAGAGCACTTCGTCTTCCTACACTAACTAGCTTGCACAACAAGCACCGGAAATGTTTCAGTCCATATTCTGTCACTTTTGCAAGTAAGTTCAAGCTTAGTACTGAAAGACAAACCACAGTATCTCACTGTCAGGTATATGTTGCTCCAATATGACAATTATGCAACTGCATCAGGAAGTTGGACCACCTGCCCTGCATACAATGCTGAACCCCTTGAAACATTTGGGGCATTACAGTAAGCTCTATGCAAAAAAACTTCAACAATCACTACCAAAGTTAAGCAGTTTGCTGAGCAAATGGCTTGGCTACATATTTAAAATATCAGACTAGAAGTACATTTCACCTGATCCTGTAGCATAGTCATTAGCGTTATCTGAATTTGAACAGTGTGAGATATTGGAACAGCATGTAAGGGTAAATAAATGTAAATGGGGGACAGGAAGGAAAGGGGGAAGAGGGGGAGAGGCAGTGGGGATGGGAGAGGTGTCCACTAAGTTATCAAACATGTTTTTTATTAATGGGCATGCAAGCACTTTTGATCTAGCAATGCAAGAAGTTTTCTACTCCGAAAATTAGATAAGTCAGCAGCAATCACCTTAAATTTCTATGTATTTGTGTGACATTCAACATTCTATACTGAAGTTGACTGGTGATGTCCTCTCAAACTTCGCCTTACAACTAGTCTCATCAGCATGCTGACTCACTGTGTAGTACACAACTCTGCTATTATTTCCCCTCCCCATATTTCGTTACCACCTTTTTTATTACTCCATTTAAGTGCAGCTGCATTATCAATCAAATTACATAAGACTAGCTGAACTGCTGCACTGAAAAGAATAAATAGTGTACATCAACTAGATAACTATCAGTATTACTTAGTGACTAATCCGAGGTACAATAACCCAATCTCAGTTGCAGGTTGCCTATCTAACAGCTTACAGACAAAAAAAAAATTATTTTCAGTAGCCTATTTCATAAAACTAACCAAATTTAAAATGCTGCCATAATCTACTTATTACGAGGTAGCCTATAGTCTTATGTTACAGGTTTAACACAGTAGGGCTAGTATTTTGAGTTATAAACTATACCTCTTGAGATTGCATAATTCATGGTATGCAAATTACCACACTATACTCAACCAGTATTTGAGAACTAGAGTGCTTCATGACATTCAACAAACTTTAAACATAATTTCAAACCTTCTCCAACTTTTCACACTTACATGCTTAACATCAAATATTTGAACACATGAAGACACATCAGTAATTATATGTTTGAAGCTGTTTTATATATGGGAGTTTGAGTCATTAAGAGAATCAGGAGTTTAATGGCGACTGGTACTACATGCCATAGTTATTCAACAAGTACAGCCATCAGATTTTGCTGAAGAAAATTTTCAGATGACTGAACCCTAGATTTGAGAAGCAATAGAAATAAAATTTTATTGTCATCTTCTGTAATTTGATCATTAATTTCTCCCAGCATTCAAAGCACTGCAAGGTATTACCAGACACCTACAGCTGAATTTCAATATTATTAATTTATGTTCATTGTAAATATATATCTTAAGCTATATTAATACAGTTACGTTTATAAAGACGTAAAATGGAAATACCACAACTGAGATTGTAGTTGAAGATATTGTTTCACTGCACATCCCCTTTAGGGGTGGTTGCTATAAAGAAAATTCCAATTGTATGTGGTGAAGGTTAAATTTTTTATACCTTCACCTGTGAAGTAACTGTCCAAAACCACTGTTGAAGTAACAATTTCCTTTAAATAGAGTTACCATATGACAGCTTCTCTCATCAATCACACGAAGTAACAAACACATACAAGAAAGTATGTCCCATTCTTTCCACTGACACTTCTTCAAATTGCACTGCTACCAGTCTTACTAGACAATTCATAGCACAGTCAGGATCATTTATCATCTAGGCCCCCTAAATTAGGCACAATTTTTACCTTAGTTCTATAAACAACAAAATTACTGCCAATACATAAGTAATAACACACACAATCTAAGCCATCTTCAACCTGAAAATTAGTTTCAAAGCCATAGCTGCATTTTACTAAGTGTGGTCCTATTAGAAGTGGTATCCTGTTGCCTTCCTTAGAAGTTTAAACCGAATTGAGCAGCTAGTTACAGTGGAACCTACAGTTTGATACAGATTCCAGAAAGAAGAGAACCAGAAGAGAAAAGTAACATCAAAAATGCTAGGACTGATCTGGGATCAAATTGAGTATGGATCTGTAGTCTGGAACTTTACCAGAGAGCCAAGCCACAACTCCCAATAATATGCTACAAGTCATAGCCAAATAGATCTAAAACGTAACAAGGCAGCAGCTTTCATTAACTGCACAAATTGTTTCAACTTTCACACAATGGCAAAACAAAGGCCGTGCATGTCAGTGCGTCGAAACACAATTAGTGCACATCGTTATATGACCTGCAAACACTATGTTATGCAGTCCACACAGCATTCTATGGAGCTTGTTCACACCTTCACCTTCAACAAATAATAGGTGTCTTAAACTAACCAACGATGTTGGGAAAATATTTATCCCACCCCCTCCATTTAATGAATCTATTTCCATGTTCTCAAATGAAGTTCAATGAGAATTAATTCTAAAACAAAAGGAACTTTTCCTTGTACTCATTTTGACATTTCAGATGATCTTCAGTTAGTATACATTGTGAGGTTACCCAACCACTGTCTGACCATTATAGTTTGGCTGTTGGTTGGAAAGTTAACTAGACAGAAGTAGGTCGACTACAGTAACTGAAGAGAGTAAGTAGTGAGAGAAGTTCACATTTTGGAACTACACACATCTCACAAATATAATGACGGTAATGCAATGGTCTATGATATAATAAGGAAACTGTGGCATAAGCTGAACTTTCTGACAGCTAAAACATCACATTATGAACTGTAAGTCTACAATGTTACAAGATAACCAAGAAGAGGCCACACGTAATGATACAACATGCCACATCAGAACATCCACTTACAACAACCTGCTGAAAGCAGTGAAGAGATGACCCTTGGGGAGAACTAGTAAGGATTTCCTGAGACCCTGACAACAATTTCCCAATCTCTACACCCCCTGCGAATCCTGAGTTGCTCCTCAGCAAGCTGGGGCTAACCATCCAGACAAAAGAGAAATCCAGCTTGGTTCTAATACCAAGTACAGAAGTGAAGTGGGTGTTGTATGGCTGGCTCTGAGCACTATGGGACTTAACATCTATGGTCATCAGTCCCCATGGGTATTGTATATCAGTGTACTGCACGATTGTAAATTACAAAATTTTTGTCTACGAATGCTGTATAGCATAACAGACTAGTAGCATGTGCCTTCTGGATGAACAGATCTGTGAAATAGATTGCCAAATGGTAGTATGTGGACTGTTTATTATTATTATTATTATTATTATTATTATTATTATTATTATTATTATTATTATTATTATTATTGTTTATATTCTATGTGGATCCCACCCCTTAAACAGGACAATTCTTAATTATTAACATATGTGAAATTATGTTAAAATAATGTGTGCTGTATTCATACCAATAGCAAATAAATAAATGTGAAATCAGATGGGGAGTTACAGCCTAGTTACCAAGTGAATATTCTGTTCAAACTAGTGATTAGGGCAAAGACAGCCCTTTCAATGGAAAGGAAATATTGGGCCAAATAAACAAAAAATCAATCTATTCAGATATGACCCTATGAAGGGCATACCCTAACATCACCTTCAGCAAAAACTGGAATACATCTGGTAATTTCAAAAACTAAGATACTGAAAAGGTGTATCTCATAATATACCAATGACTTGTTCAATTCGGCTATCTGTACTAGTCTACTCTCCAATGCTGACCCTTCCATCCATTATCAAATTATTCCTGATTATCAATTAGTCCTATCAACCTAACCCTTATTTTAGTCAAATTATGACGAACTCTTTCCTCCTCAATTCAATGTAACAGGTCTTCACAAGTCGCCTAATGTATCTTCGTACTCTGTTATACCATACCTCAAAAGTTTCTATTATATTCCTGTCTGCATTGTTAACTACTCACATCTGACTTCCACTGCAAGCTAAAGCCTACACTTCAAACAAGTGTTTTGCCCATTACCAGTCAGAGAAGTGGGACAACAAAAATATCACTGCACACAAAGGTTCATACAGCAATGCTTAATAGATTTGTAGCAAACTGGCTGTCAAACAGCTCTAAACATAGTTCCAATGCCTCATTTAAGCACAGCTTAACAGACAGTTAAAAGCAAGACAACCGTCTAACAAATTATTAAATTCACTGACAAGTTGTTACCAAACATCCTTAACATCACCAATGAGCTATTCATATCTAATTAAGATTTTTTTTAATCTTTATACAAGAAACTGGGTTTCACTCAAAACATTTAATCAGTATCATTTTCCTGAAAAGGTAGGACGGCAGATGAGAGGGAAAAAAATAACGAATATAACACACAGCTCTCAGAAAGGTCGATAGAGACATCTAGCAATTAATCCGATATTATTCACATTCCATGTGCATCAATCTGGCGTTCCTACTTTCACGTTAGTTCCATATTTACAAGTACCTCTTAACTATCCCACTTTAAAAGTAATGTTAGCAAAAAACTATACTGTCCGCTTTAGTGCTGTAACAGGAGTTAAAACTCTTATCTAAATAGTTTTTTGGCCACGCGTTCACAATCTAAACATTTGACTAAAGAATATGAACACACACTAACTCATCATCAGGAAGATATTTTCAAGACTCATTATTTTCGAAGCTTCATTTCATAATTCTTTTAGGTGTTTTTATATATACATGAAAAGTTCAGAAAAATCTATTGTTACAACCCACAAAGCGAATTATTTCTACACCCATATCTCATAGCGATGCAAGCCGATGTTAAAAATGATATCCACCAGCAGCATCAAGTTGGTGGTTGATTAACAGCTGCAAAAGGAACGACAGAAAGAGAAGGAAATTATTCCTCGTGTAGAAGCTACAAAAGCATTAACCATGTTGCAGAGACAAACCATTGCTAGCAGGCATAGTCAACGTTCTAGAATCCTAATGTGAAAGACCTGATATTAGTCGCATTTTAGTATCAGACACAAATGTGGATTAACATACGAGATGCAAGGTACGAAAACAAAACCCGATTCTGAACGCCGGTATATTCCTAAAACGATTATTATAGCAAACACTGAGCGAAACGTCAGCAAAGTTCGGCACAATAAAAGTAAAAAAGCCTTTGGTTTATACGACATACGCACGCACGAGAATTAAGATAATGATTGTCGCTAAGTAAAATAAATAAATAAATACAATGTCCATTTTGAAGTTTACGCTACTTTTTAAATAAACTGTTGTCGCCCGAATGTTTATGTCGAAACACACAGCAAAAAAGTAAGCTGTAGTCCAAAATAAGAAAATGGAAGACCTTATGACGTAATCTACAAAGCTTCCGCCATCTATAGGAAGACCTGCATAAATTTGCAATTTACATTGAGTATTAAAAAGTTACTTACCATAGCGCAATATATGGTCATAAAGAATCTATTTTCTTCAAAGAGTGATACTCTCTTCCGTAAAACCTGAAAAAAAGTAGAAAGTCGAATTTTGTCTCATGCTCTATATGATGAACTTACGGATTACGTATCACTAAACCGTTAACTTCATAACGTTTACGTAGCATCTAACTTATATAACTATTATCTTCTATAACTTCATCGTTTTACATATATACGTACTCCAACATTCCCCAACGGCCAAGTCCCCCGCGCCCGTTTCCGAAATACAGCACTATATTTATTCTCTAACGGATCCTATAATTTTATACTCTAAAAGAAGCTACTACGAACGGATGTTAGATAGGTGCTTGACCAAATAAGTATTAAGTCATTTTATTGTAAACCTATTTGTGTCTTTTACAGCGAATACGGAACCCGTCAAGATGGCTTCCCAACTCTCGCGCATAAGCAACGCGCACTTTGGTCCACTCAAGGACAAGTGACGTCACTTCGGCAATATGGATCTCTCAAATTGAAACATTGTATTAGCTACTAACCTCTTGATTAAGCACTTTTCCAACAAAACCGTAACAAAAGAACCACGAAAAAGCATGCCTTAGTTTCTTTTACCGGAAATAATATTCCTTCCTATTCATTCAACAACTCGTATAACACAAGTCTGTAAGGGAGCATTTTTTCAAGGAAGGATTTGTATGTATTACAAAAAAACTTACACAATAATTCAAAATTTACATAATTCATATTATGTACAGCATTTCTTTTTCAAACATTTAAACGATCAATCTACGACAAACTGTTTATATTTCATTAACCCCACCGGCACCTGAAAAAAACAAGAAAGTTCACAATTAATTAACAAAAACTTCACACCATATATTCAATAACAAACTGCTGCAATCAATGCTTTACAATATAGCAAATCCAAATTGATTACCTTTCACATTCCTCAACTACCACGTATTAAGACCGGAAGAATACAATGATAATACACATACGAGACAGTGCTACCAAGGATGTTACCAAAGAGACTAGTTATCTTACAGCAACATCGACTGAAGTACTTCAATTTTCTTTGTGCTTCCAAGCATTCTTTTGGCCTTGCATAACCATACCATTAGATATTACAATACGAGACGGCCAGGATCTGTTTCAGAACATATAAATTGCGAGCGAGCATGACGGTTAATAGTCGATTCACACTGGACGGCAGCGGGACCGAGGCAATGTCATCGTGATGAGGAGGCATGTATGATTACGCATTTGACAGATTTTCAACACAACGTCGCTGCGTTTAGCCTAGTATCTAATCAAACACCATGCGTTATGCGAAAGGTTGGAATATTGGATGTAAGAAATTAGTAATGCAATGAAAACCAAATGGTCGTGTGGTGTGATAGAGTTTTTAACGGCAAAGCAGCATTCACATGGCCGATTGTAAAGAATCTGGTTAGCAGTCGGTTAAGCCCTATTCCTGGTACAGAGCGGAAAACGAGTTGTACCAACCCAGAATAACCCCTAACTAGAGTATAAGCATGGGATAGCTTAACCTGAAATGTCGGGCGATTTAGCGAGTTTAAATGCAGACTAAGTTTTCACGATGGCACGAATAGTGATCAATCAGACAGTGCTGATGAGATTTTGTCAGAATTATTTGTCGGAATGATACACCACCTCAATTACTTTGAAGAATATGACTATTCCGAGTTGATTTCTAGATCTCGTCTGTTCAAAGAAGACATAAGTCGTCTTTTCGATCTCGTATAGTACATGGTAAACTGAAGCATATAAACAACAAGTGAGACCATTTCTGTTTTTCCTAGCGCATACTGTTTATTTGTAGTAATACATGTATGATATAAGTAATTCATGAATGATATACTGTCATTGCTATTACCATTACTATTACTAAGTCAACATCATTCACAGGCCAGTACAGCACAGATTCTGTCACATCTTAGCGATTATATAAAACTACTACTAAAAGTAAAATAACGGACAAAAAGCATTTCACAACACTAATATTACAAACACTGATAATAAACAACACTTTACAGCTATTAAGAGTTCCCAGTTTGTGGTTTCACATGTGATGACATCATGATGGTCAGTCGACAGTTCCACTTGTAGAGAAAAATTCATTTACAGAATATAGTGCTGTTGCTTGTGCACATGTGCCAGTCTACCTATGTAAATCCTCAGTGACAATGTTTGAACAGCCAGTATTTGAATATCTACAGGGCTGCCATGGGAAAGCTGTCCAGTGTTTTGCGCAGGTGACAGCTTAGACTTACAATGTTGGCCTAATTTCGTGTGTTGTAGTTGTCAATCTCTTTCTCCTTGCAAAAGGACCCTTGATTTTCTTTTATACAGACTAGAGAGTTGAAAACATACTTGCTAAATATTGTCATTGTTCTCAGTTGCTTTTAGATGGCTCTACAGTGATCAAATTTCTTGCTGTAGGATATTGCTCTTACACCCATTTTTTCTAGGAGCAATAGGTTTCACTTACAAAGAGAACTCCACAGCAGCAGTCCATGTGTCTTGCTGTTGTGAAACAGTACATGATACAATGTTAATAAGTACTGATCTGTAATCACACTTTGAGTTTCCAGGGATCTGAAACTATCAACATTTGCTATGAGTCTATAGTCACTAAGGCAGCATAATATTTTCTGCATTTTATCTCCATTTAATTTAATTTTGTTTGCACTGAAGCACTTTTTGGTTGTTGTTATTGTGGTCTACAGTCCTGAGACTGGTTTGATGCAGCTCTCCACGCTACTCTATCCTGTGCAAGCTTCTTAATCTCCCAGTACCTACTGCAACCTACATCTTTCTGAATCTGCGTAGTGTATTCATCTCTTGGTCTCCCTCTACGATTTTTACTCTCCACGCTGCGCTTCAATACTAAATTGGTGATCCCTTGATTACTCAGAACATGTCCTACCAACCGATCCCTTCTTCTAGTCAAGTTGTGCCACAAACTCCTCTTCTCCCAAATTCTATTCAATACCTCCTCATTCGTTGTGTGATCTACCCATCTAATCTTCAGCATTCTTCTGTAGCACCACATTTCGAAAGCTTCTATTCTCTTTTTGTGTAATCTATTTATCATCCATGTTTCACTTCCATACATGGCTACGCTCCATACAAATACTTTCAGAAACGACTTACTGAACCTTAAGTCTATACTCGATGTTAACAAATTTCTCTTCTTCAGAAACGCTTTCCTTGCCATTGTCAGTCTACATTTTATATCCTCTCTACTTCGACCATCGTCAGGTATTTTGCTCCCCAAATAGCAAAACTCCTTTACTACTGTAAGTGTCTCATTTCCTAATCTAATTCCCTCAGCAGCACCCGACCTAATTCGACTACATTCCATTATCCTCGTTTTGCTTTTGTTGATGTTCATCTTATATCCTCCTTTCAAGACACTGTACATTCAGTTCAACTGCTCTTCAAGTCCTTTGCTGTCTCTGACAGAATTACAATGTCATCGGCAAACCTCTAAGTTTTTATTTCTTCTCTATGGTTTTTAATACCTACACCGAATTTTTCTTTTGTTTCCTTTACTGTTTGCTCAATATACAGGTTAAATAACATCGGGGAGAGGCTACAACCCTGTCTCACTCCCTTCCCAACCGCTGCTTCTCTTTCGTGTCCCTCGATTCTTATAACTGCCATCTGGTTTCTGTACAAATTGAAAATAGCCTTTCGCTCCCTGTATTTTATCCTGCCACCTTCAGAATTTGAAAGAGAGTATTCCAGTCAACGTTGTCAAAAGCTTTCTCTAAGTCTACAAATGCTATAAACATAGGTTTACTTTTTCTTAAACTATCTTTTAAGATAAGTGGTAGGGTCAGTATTGCCTCACGTGTTCCAACATTTCTATGGAATCCAAACTGATCTTCCCTGAGGTCGGCTTCTACCAGTTTTTCCATTCGTCTGTAAAGAATTCGTGTTAGTATTTTGCAGCAGTCGCTTATTAAACTGATAGTTCGTTAATTTTCACATCTGTCAACACCTGCTTTCTTTGGGATTTGAATTATTATATTCTTCTTGAAGTCTGAGGGTATTTCGCCTGTCTCATACATCTTGCTCAGCAGATGGTATAGGTTTGTCAGTAGTTCTAATGGAATGTTGTCTACTCCCGGGGCCTTTTTTCGACTTAGGTCTTTCAGTGCTCTGTCAAACTCTTCATGCAGTATCATATCTCCCATTTCATCTTCGTCTACATCCTCTTCCATTTCCATAATATTGTCCTCAAGTACATCGCCCTTGTATAGACCCTCTATATACTCCTTACACCTTTCTGCTTTCCTTTCTTTAAGTTACTACAAACAAAATATTAGCATCCTTTAGTACATCAGCCGAATTTCTACCCTTAGTCATTAATGTTGCAATTAATGTCATTAATGACCGTCACAGCTTGGGCCGTCAAGAAATTCATCGTGTTATTTATGTAAACTGGGTGCCTGAAAACCATGATTCATGTCAACGTAGTCTTATTTATCTAGTTCATTGGTTGTCAAACTGTGGCCTGCTGGACACATGCAGCCCAAATCAAATATTCACGCAGCTCACAGTTCTCAGGTGTATTTCACAGTAATACTAGCGACCTGCACTGACTTCGCACAGGTAGAATGACTTGTCTGTCACAGCGCTAATTTTGTTGGCAGAGCACTGTGTAGAGTTATGATAAAAACTTGGAGAAGAAGATTAGGTACATGAGTATTATCACTTTCATGTAAATAAACGATTTAAACAGCAAACACCAGTTGCTTGCGTACTATACTGCCTATAAATGCGTGAATAAACTGCCTGACCACAACTCCCTAACGATGTGAGCTGCACAACAAACATACATGGCCGCTCACTTGCTCGCAGGGCGGTCCCGCCAATTTGCCACGAGTATCAAGGATCCTACAATAGTTCCTGAGATTAGCCCCTCCTTTCAGACAGCAGTGAGCAGGGAAGTTAATAATAATCTATTGCAGTTCTTTCAGTTGGACAGCACTTTGGCGACTTGCGTCGCCCTATCCAGTTGTGAACTAGGAAAAGGTGACCTACCGCTGAATGCAGAATCTGAAGCATGTTTCGTTTGTAGCGAATCTCCACCATGATTGAGAAGAGTTTGCTAGATTACAAAATAGAGATAGGAGTCTGTCGTTCAACCAGGATTCAATCCTATGACATTTTGGTTGTTAGACATGCCCTAAGCCAACAGACCTGACTCAGAAACTGCTCAAGCCTTGCTGTTATCTGGAGTTATGGCAGCTGTACCACTAGGTGGCAAAGCCAACTTTTTCACAGTGGCGGTGGAATTTAATTCATCATAGTTCAGCCAGTTTCCATGAAATGCACTGATGGGAAAAAAGTCGCAACACTAAGAAGCACTTGGTAGGCATATTTCTACATCTGAAACATAATGGCTGCTCGCATAACAGTGATTGGTTGGTTCATTCGGTAGAGGGGACCAAACAGTGAGGTCATCGGTCCCATCGGATTAGGGAAGTATGGGGAAGAAAGTCAGCTGTGCCCTTTGAAAGGAACCATTCCGGCATTTGCCTGAAGTGATTTAGGGAAATCACGGAAAACCTAAATCAGGATGGCCGGATGTGGGTTTGAACCATAGTCCTTACGAATGTGAGTCCAGTGTGTTAACCACTGCACCGCCTCGCTTGGTGCATAATTGTGGTGCTAGTAACGCCACTGTGAGGAAGCAAATCAGATTTGCTTTTAATACATACCATAACGGTCGTGGGCGTTAGTTACCATTGAGATTGGATGTGGTGGGCTGATGTTAGTCAAGAATGCCACTCAAGCGACGAAGAAGCCATTATTATCACCACCTCACTAAGTTTGAATGAGGTCATGTTATAAGGCTAAGAGAAACTGGATGTTCATTCTATGATATTGCAATAAGGCTTGTCAGCAATTTAGCCACTGCACATATTTGCTGGCAGCAGTGATCACGAGAATGCATGGTTGCAAGAAGAATGGGCTCCAGATGGCCATGGAGCACTACCGAGAGGAAGATCATCGTATTCAGTATATAGTTCTGGGGCATCATACTGCATCTGCAGCAGCAATTTGAGCAGCAGTTGGCAGCACAGTGACACAAGGAACTGTGTGAAATGGGTTACCTCAAGGACAGCTCTGAGCTGGATGCCTTGTAGTCCTGTAACGTGCATTCCGTTGATCCCAAACCTCCACCATTTGCGACCTCAGTGGTGTCAAGTGAGCGCTCATTGGAGGGCAGGGTGGAAGTCTGTTGTGTTTTCTGATGAAAGCCGGGTCTGTCTCAGTGCCAGTGATGACTTGACTGTGTGTTGGTTAGGAGGAGGCCAGTTGAGGGTCTCCAATCAACCTGTCTGCGTCCTATACACACTGAACCTACTCATTGAGTTATGGTCTTTGGTGTGATTTTGTATGACAGCAGGAGCACTCTCGTGGTTATCTCACACACTCTGACAGAAAATCTGTATGTCAGTCTGGTGATTCGATATGTTGTGCTGCCATTCATGAACAACATTCCAGTGGGTGTTTCCGAAAATGATAATGCCCACTCGCTACCAGTATTGTAACCTAACATGTATAAGTAGGCTGTTTATGTTTTCTTATTGGCAACGTTACATAGTGCTCTATATGAAAATCACTGGCTGTGCTGTGTGCGGTCTGTGGCTAGTTTGTATTGTTGTCTGCCATTGTAGTGTTGGGCAGTGGCAGCTGGATGTGAACAGCACGTAGCGTTGCGCAGTTGGAGGTGAGCCGCCAGCAGTGGTGGATGTGGGGAGAGAGATGGCGGAGTTTTGAAATTTGTAATACTGGATATTATGAACTACTATATATACCTTAATAGTTCATAATATCCAGTATTACAAATTTAAAAACTCCGCCATCTCTCTCCCCACATCCACCACTGCTGGCGGCTCACCTCCAACTGCGCAACGCTATGCACTGTTCACATCCAGCTGCCGCTGCCCAACACTACAATGGCAGACAACAATGCAAACTAGCCACAGACCGCACACAGCACAGCCAGTGATTTTCATATAGAGCGCTATGTAACGTTGCCAATAAGAAAACATAAACAGCCTACTTACATAGCCCCCATGCTCCCCACAAAAAAATTACAAATTGTTTTGGACAGTGGCCAATAATGATTTGATAAAATTTTTCATAATTACAATAACAAAGAAATCAAATGCACACACTTATTGATACAATGTTGGTCAAAAGCTAAAATTTTCTCACAGTCCATAAAGATAGTCCTGATCATTCATCATAATAGGAATTACAGGTTTTTTTTCACAAAGTCTCATTAGTAAAAGAAATTGCACACAGAAGTAGTGGATTTCCATGCAGTCTTGAAGAAGTAGTGTTGTCCTTCCAACGGAAAGACAGTGCTGACTCTTGACATGCAGACAGGTAATGGGCCACAACAGTGCAAACCCACCGCAGTCAGTCGAAGTTGATGAATATTGGTAGGTAGATCATCACAGAGTAGACCCACTGTAGTCCTGGTAGAGATTGTGGTATTGGTGGGCCACCAGAGGTGCAGACCCACTGCAGTCCTTGTAGAAATAATGGTATTGGTGCGTCCTCAAAGGTGTAGACCCACTGTAGTCCTTGTAGAAATAATGGTATTGGTGGGTCATCAAAGGTGTAGACCCACTGTAGTCCTGGTAGAGATGGCCAGGAGCCATCTGCTGCGACTGTGCAGGTGCACAATCACCATCGAAGAGTCTTGCAGAGAAGATAGCAAGTCCCTAAACCACCACTTGTGCACGCACAAAGTTTTTGGAATTGTCCTTAGAAGTCTTGCAGACAATATAGCAAGTCCATAAGCCACCACTTGTACACTCACGAAGTTTTTGGAATTGTCCTTAGAAGTCTTGCAGACAGTATAGCAAGTCCATAAACCACCACTTGTACACTCACGAAGTTTTTGGAATTGTCCTTAGAACCAGCAATGCTGTTATCCAGTCCCTTGCTGAATTATTAACACACGTGCAAACACTAACAGTCCCTACTTCTCACATTTTGTGCATTACTGTGACCAACAGAAATGTGTGCAGTGAAATGAATGCTTACAAGTTACTTAATTTGATTAACTGGTGTCAATTACAATATTATAACATGAGAATACAATTACAAAGGTACAAAATACATCATTAAAGAACATAACAATACAGATAACATTTGTGGTAATACAGGCTTTACAAAAGAATAGAAATAAACATATACATCAGTGTTACAGGAATTATGACATAAATAAATACATAAAAGATCAGAATAACTTCTGAAACATCAACTTTACACATGAGCATTAAAACAAAACAGAATAAATAATGTCTAAGCATATTTACAAGGTAAATAACATATTATTAATGCCAATTATATTTGAGGATAACAGTATTCCTCATCATAGTGAATGTAGCTTAGTATTAGAAAAATTCTACAACATAAGTCTTATCAGATACACATATAAATACAGGAAAAACATAAATACACAAGGGTACACAAACATATAGTGGGATAACACAGAAGGAAAGGACAGGGTTCGTTTTCAGTGTAACATTTGGTACTGCAGTCCAACCCAAAACTTCATTCCATAGATCTTTCATCTTATTTCAACCTTTGCTTCCACCAAAATAATCCTATCCAAGCATGCTTTCTGTATTTTTCACGTATAACCTCTCAGTGCATTTCTTCAAATTCATCGCAACTCATTCTCTTATAGGCTACCCCCTCGTAAGCTAACTTAAATCTACTGAGCTCACATGCTAAACTAAGGGACGAGGCAATGCAGCAGCACAAAACAATTAACACAAACAGCAATGACAAAAAAATTCAAATTGGCAGCAGCAGTAAATCTAAATTAACAGAGAAAATGCAACATTACAACTAATATGAGCCAATGTGCAGCAACAAGAAAAATAAATCAGTAGTAAAACTAGCTTAACAGAGTAATACAAAGTGAAATTTAGTAGCACTATGCCTGGCAAACAGCAGCAGCAACTTATATCTAAACATGACATAGCTCAAGCAGAAAAAATATTACAGTAAAAATGGCCATGTTTAATACCTATGTCACATCATAACACTAGAGTGATGCATCACAAAAACTTACTCTGCAAGAAAGTTACCAAGTCACTAAAAAAATTATTTATGCAATTCCTGTGAAGGGAAATGTCTATTTGTGCTCTCTTTTCTAGGAAAGTACATCATAACCGTATTCTTTACTGGGTCTGTTGACAAAAAATAGTGATATTAGTACATCTATTAAATTTTATAATAACCAATGCTGCAGTGCAGCTAGAAACTAGATATTAAAGAAAATGAACAAATATGTACAAAGGAAGGCATGAAACATCATTCATTAGCCATATGGCACTTCATAAGGTAGTAAAAAATCTCTCAACTATAAAGACAGTAGTCATAATCAGGTGTATAGACATAAAATATTTCTCGTCATTTCATTAGGCATTTCAGTAAATCACAAATTAAGAGCTCCACAGTGTAATCATATGTTTTCAAGTTTGAGCGTGTCGTATTTGGGATGCTTTCTACAAAGGAATGTCAATAGCGAGGTTAATGGCCTCTTTTTTTCTCCACCTAATGGCTTTCTTTTGTCAGACGACTACCTCTCAGCTGGGTGCCCACGACGCATTACGTGCAGGTGGTCACTTAACTTTCTTACGGAAATATTTACGACAGCAGTTTCCGCTACAGTGACAGTCTCATATACAAAATATTTCACAGGTCAAGAATTTGTGTTACAAATCTGTAGAAACAAAATCTTATGAATATAACAGTGTCCAAAAAATTTTCGCCTGCATTGTGATACATTCACGCATTTACACACATTTCATAACTCTGAAAGTACGATTCTTGGTTTCCAACATCCTTTTTCACAAGTCAGAGTCACTAACCAATATTCATTACTCTTTACCTTATTATACACATATACATATTCGTTGACACTTCCTCAATATTTCATCATAACAGATATGTAGCATCACCTTATTGATCATAAACATACCTCATCAGCATAATACACATCGTCGCCGTAAAAATAACATCATAACTCTTCAGTCAAATCTCAAAAACGTCGTAGCTTTCTGCAATAATTTCAAAACCTAAAGAAAATTCTCTGCTCATTTCAGTAGTGTCATCTACCTCAAACGTACTTTAAAAATCATGATCTCATACCAAATACATCATTCAAAGCTCTCATAGTATCACAATGGTTCCGAAAAAATATGAACAGTTCACAAAGTACAGACAAAATACAATTTCGTAAGTGTGAAGTTATCCAACTGTGTAATTGTGTAAACATGTGTCACTGATGTAAAAAAAAAGTTTACCTCTCAGTTAAATTATCAGCTAGCTGTGTAATTTATGTGTTAGAGAAATATGGTACCAATGTGTAAAGTTGTATAAGCAAATACCATATTAGCTAGGGCTCCTTGTGCTTGCCACACACATGGTACACAAAGTAAGCGTGCACCCCCCTGAGGATTAATGTAATTATACCCTCAGGTGTTACAGATTACAGCAATGGAATGAAATGTATCACGGAAAACCTTTGTATCATTGTAATTCAAATATCTTTAATAATAAATATTTTAAGTACAAAATTAATCACTCAAATACGTGTACTGTAGCGCTAAACTGTGCGTCTTGCTGTAAGATAATCTCTGTGGAAGTGCCGTAGTTATTGTTCTCCGAAAGCTAAGTTCTGCAGAAGTCAATGTACTTACCTCATGATAAACAAAAGTGAAATTCTTTGCGTATAGATATCTTAGTTATTACGCTTATTGTTGTGATGAAGAAAGTACTGTGCTGTAACGTATTGTTGTGTTATGAAAGAGGCTGTCTCATTGTAGCTATACCACAAAAGTTACTACTAAAACATGTTTTACTTTCCAGAATAATTCAGAAAAACTGTGCAGATATAAAACAGAAACACCGCAAAAGCAACATTGTAAATTGTCACTCATTAGCAGCGTCGTGATAAAATCGTGTAGCTGTCACACAAACCAACCACTGTGTCATCTGGCATTTCACAGAAAGTACTTTAAATCCAGAATGTATTTTCAAGTAAACCAAAATGTTGCATTAAAATCTCATTACCAGTACTGGTAAATGTTCTAAGTATGTGAGCCTTATAGTCGTTACGTAATCGTGCAACTAACAAGCAAGAATGTACACACACAATAACACTGTGTCGTCTGTTCGCAATAACAATGCAATCGTAATTTCTGTTTACATAAGTTCTCTTGGTTCTTGTCTGGATATTTAACTTCAAACATTGTTGCATGTTAACAGATTCTAAGTCTGACAAAGCATACTAGCGATGTAAAGTGAAAAGTTATATGGCAAAGACAAAGTTAAAAAACAGATTATCTTTCAATAAACGACAATTACGAAATTACTATGTTGAACATTAGTTAATTCATTACACGGTGGCGCTAACACACTGCTTTCGTCTTCACTGTCATTTCTCAGTTTACTTTGGAGCCTAGTATTACGTTTTTCACACGTCATTATTGTCACAATATTTCACACGACAACACAGAAAAGCAAAATTTGAAGAGAAAAAATAAGAGAACTCATTAACATAGCACTGAAAATAATATCTGGTTAATTGCAGCTGCGAAATACCTGGTGCAAGTCTACATGCGTGCCACACCTGTTTTACTGTACAACAATGAAAGACTGCAACTACAAAGGAAATTCTCTCTATAATTACGCGCTAACATTAGCGCGTAAGGTAAATACATTGTTTGTTCTCTATTATCATCTTTCATTTGCTAACTTTCCCTATCAGTAGTTAGTGCCTTCCGTAGTTAGAATCTTTTATTTAGCTGGCAGTAGTGGCGCTCGCTCTATTGCAGTAGTTCGAGTAACGGAGATTTTTGGTGAGGTAAGTAATTTGTGAAAGGTATAGATTAATGTTAGTCAGGGCCATTCTTTTGCAGGGATTTTTGAAAGTCAGATTGCGTTGCGCTAAAAAATATTGTGTGTCAGTTTAAGCACAGTCTTGTATAATTGTTCTAAGGGGACGTTTCACATGCTCTAGAGAGTGTTGACATGTTCTCTTGACCAGTTCAATCATCGGATCTGTCTCCAGTCGAGCACATATGGGACATCATTGGACGTCAATTCAGCATCGTCGACAAACAGCATTAATCACCGCCACATTGACTGAATAAGTGTAACAGGTATGGAACTGCATCCCACAAACTGACATCAACCACCGGTACAACACAGTGCATGCATATTTGCATGCTTGCATTCAACATATTGACAGTTACACCAGTTAGTACCATACCAGCATTTCACAAATGCAGTGGCTTATATCCTATTTGCATTAGTCTGTGCTCTTGGAATGTAAATCACTTAAATATATTACCTAAAAAAATGTGTTCTTGAAATTTTACTACTCCACATTACTCATTTTTTGAGGTTGTCATTATTTTTACGTTAGCGCATTTAAAATCATATACACGAATCCTGCTCATGAATCAATCTATTATTGGTCAAAACCGGATCAACGTGTCTACTGTAGTTTCTGCAATTAGCCCATACATACAGACAGAATCCAAAAACTTCAACTACGTCAAGATCCTCCTGCTTAGTTACAAACAAAAGTGCTTCCAGAGACAGTAATGTTTTAAGGTATGCTTAATTTTAAATGGCATTGCTGAATTTGGTCATGAGCTAAGTAAAGTTAGCCATTTATCTCAGAGGCAGTGGGATTAGTAGTGTGAGGTGGGGTTAGAGGATATGAGAGGGGAATGATTTTATTGTTTGCCTCCCAGAGCTGACAATTCATGGGCATGCTTGATCCATACCAGTCAGCTGCTGCAGTATAGATTTTCACACAGGTGTAACATAGATTCATGAATGCACATTACAGAGATGGTATTTTACAAGTTCAGTACCTACTGAAATGTGTCAGGCTGTAACTAGCCTCATGTTTCACTCGCATTTTTACTTAACACATTTAATCCATCAACAAGACATGTTTAATTAGTCAATAAACTCCAATGAATATAAAAACGGGAAGTATTACCATGGGAGTACCCAGTGGCTGTAGATGATTTCGTTTAATATCTCTTAATTTTAAATTGCATGCTAAATTAATTCTGGTTGTTAGCGGGGACTAAAAACTTGGCCTTATGGTTTCCGCTCACCTTAGCCTGTCCTCAGCGGCTGACTCGACATGGGTAATACTGGCCACGTGAATCTGGTGCGCAACCGCCATTGTTGCATTCACCACATCATAGGTTGGTGCGTGTCTCAGGTAAAAATAATCACACTTGGGAAGGAATCCACTTGTGTGCTGAGTTCAGCGAACTCACACTGTCCTCACCAGTTGGCGAATATAAGTCTAGATAGGTCGGAGTTTGGGATCTTCCTAAAAGCAACACAAAACCTCCTGAACAAATTTGTTGGAAGGTCTCGCATTGGCGAAGTAATGCACACTGTCTCAGATTGACCCAAATGGCAGTTTTGGCAGGGTCACACCGAGTAACAGCAGGGGAGAAAAGTATCAGGCAGTTCTTCGTTGGGAGCTGTAGTAAACGCTTTTTCGCCAGGCACCTTAAGAGACGGACTTGGTCCTCGCGAGGTGCTGAGAATGGTCTTTTTCACTGTGAGAGGAGAAGGCAATTTACGAGAGGATGGCCCGCATTACGTTAGCATACGACCCCACCTACAACCTCATTGTTCCTCATCTCATGCATATGATTTAAATGTCGTAGCAACAGCGTACGAAATTGGTACAGAATGATAGGCGCATTGGTTTAGATTGGTCAATCAGTCACTGTGAAGTGACCCTTCAGCTACGATTTTACTCTTTGGGGTTCTGTTTTCTATACTCACTAACCTCGCCATGCCATTATCACTAATACTTCAATTCCGCCATTAAGAAGATTTCTTGTTCATTCGGTCTATTTTATAACTTTTCCAGTTTGTTCCCTCTGTAGATCCAAAATTATCACACGCACTCATTCTCTTGTGATGAATATTTGATTCTTATTTGTTCTGAGCAGTCTGTGAAGTCATAACAAGAAATGTACGTAATTTGTAAGCGTTTTGTCATTATAG
The DNA here is from genome assembly GCF_023864275.1 of Schistocerca cancellata. Taxonomy (NCBI): domain Eukaryota; kingdom Metazoa; phylum Arthropoda; class Insecta; order Orthoptera; family Acrididae; genus Schistocerca; species Schistocerca cancellata. Next base: position 576,100,001 of record NC_064631.1, read on the forward strand.
TAGTTGACTGTCCCCACCACTCCTTAGTAATCATTGATGTTTAATCAGGGCACACAAGTACAGTGCCCATGTTAGGGCCAACTCTTTTCTTTCGTTTCCGCGCGCATCTGAGTGGATGCTCAGTGCACATCAGTGGCAAAACAGATTGGCTATAACCCTACCCCAGTGATGCCTTGTATTATTTGTAGCAAGTGACATTAAATTAACAGAGGCTGTTGTGATACAATGGAGAGAGCAAAAGAAAACTGACATTTAAATCATTTATCAAACTTCTGTGATGATGTCTCGCATTCAAGAGTGTATTTAAATACTACAGATACCATTATTAAGCGTCATTCGCATACATGGTAAAACCAACAGCACTTCACTACACAACAACAGTGTCACAACTGTTAGATTGCTGTAGTTGGTAGCAAGCAATCTGAGATCTGCAAAGTGCATCGTAACTTAAATACACTCTAATGAGAATACTGTCTTATATGGTAGTCAAAGGTTCCACACACCGATCGAGGTGGTGCAGTGGTTAGACACTGTACTCGCTTTCGGGAGGACGACGGTTCAATCCCACGTCCGGCCATCATGATTTAGGTTTTCCGTGATTTCCCTAAATCGCTCCAGGCAAATTCCGGGATGGTTCCTTTGAAAGGGCACGGCCGACTTCCTTCCCTGTCCTTCTCTAATCCGATGGGATCGATGACCTCGCTGTCTGGTCTCCTTCCCCCCCCCCCCCCAAAAAAAAACAAACCAAAGGTTCCACACTTAGAAGACACAGCTAGGATTGTATGTAAGTGAGCAGGCGCAAATATGGATGAGATAGCCAAGAAGTATATCACAGCAAACGTCTAGCTATTTTTACATAGCTCTTCACAAATGATGGGTATGGGAGCAGAATGTGGCCCTCGTCTTCTTGGCATTTTCACTTGTAACTTCTTGGGTCGTATTACTGTGGAAACTAAGGGCATGTCCCTATTTTTTGCAGAACTTAGTCCATTACTGACTATTGTCGCACTGGCAAATTCGGATTCAGGGTTTCTCCTTATACTTGTTTCCCTTCATTTGTTTCTACTTTCATTAAAAAAATCATTCTCCAGTTGCGAAATATACTTTAGAAATTTTTTAAATATATCTACAACAATGCCAAAATATATGTGAATTGTTATGTTCCTTCATTCTTGCTGTTTTCGTTTCTTTCGTTAACTTTCCACATGAAGTATCTAATTCGAAACTTGAAGTCTGAATGCAAGCTTCCTCCATTATATAATTCTTACTCAGAACTTATTATCGTTTTTATGAAGAACTACAGCAAGGCGACTGAAGTCATCGGAAAGCGATATGCACATATACAGATATCGGTAGTATCCTGTACACAAGATATAAAAGGGCAGTGCACTGACGGAGCTGTCATTTGTACTCAGGCGATCCATGTAAAAATGTTTCCGGCGTGATTACAGCCACACGACAGGAATTACCAGACATTGAACACAGAATGGTAGTTGGAGCTAGGTGCATGGGACATTCCATTTAGAAAATCGTAAGGAAATTCAGTATTCTGAGATCCACAATGTCAAGAGTGTGCTGAGAATACCAAATTTCAGGCACTACGTCTCAGCATTGACAGTACCGTGGTCAATGGCCTTCTCTTAAAGACCGAGAGTAGCGGCTTTTCCATACAGTTGTCAGTGCTACTAGACAAACAACAGTCAGTGAGATGACCACAGAATGAACATGAGATGTACGACGATCATATCCATTTGAACAGTGCAGTGAAATTTGTCATAATGGGCAAAGACATCAGACGACCATAACAATTTCCTTTGCTAACAGAGCGACATCACATGCAGCGCCTATCCTGGGCTTGTGACCATATCGGATGGATCCTAGATAAGCTGAAAACTGTGGTCCAGTCAGATGAGTCCCGATTTCAGTTGGTATGAGCTGATGGTAGAGTTCGAGTGTGGTGCTGGGCCCTGCAGCCATTCATAGACGTCATGTTCCCAAACAATGATGGAATTTTTATGGATGTCAATGCGTCATGTCACTAGACCACAACTATTCGTGATTGGTTGGAAGAACATTCTCGACAGTTTGAGCGAAAAATTTGGCCACTCAGATCGCAAAGCATGAATCCCATTGAATATTTATGAGATATAATCAAGAGGTCAGTTCGTGCACAAGATCCTGTACCAGTACACTTCCGCAATTATGGGTGGCTCAATATTTCTGCAGGGGACTTCCTAGGTCTTGTTGAGTCCATGCTATATCGAGTTAGTGCACTACGCCAGACAAAATGATTATGATGTTTGGTTTGTGTGGCACTCAACTGCATGGTCATCAGCACCGATATGAAGTCTTAATTTTTATGCAATCCTATTTTTACACAGTCCTACCTAACCACTGTCATGAATGATGATGATGATGATGATGATGATGATGATGATGGTGATGATGAAATAATGAGGACAACACAAACACCCGATCTCTGGAGATAGTCGGACAAAATAAACTTCAACAGGATGTTAGGAGGTATCCCACGACTTTTTTCACCTCAGTGTAAATAGTTTGCAAGGTAGCTCTTCCATTTTTTCGAACAACAGGAGAGCTCTTAACGTTGCAAAAAGTGCTCTGAGTGACAGAACCTGAGTTCAAATCCCCACCACAGAAACTCGTTAACATCACAGGCATACCTACGGAGAAGTGCACAAGGGAAACGCCAAGGAAGGGGATCCATGTGCCAGACCCGCCACCACCGCAGATTTGTCATGTCAGTCATTGCCAATCATGCACAAAGCTTTGGTTCTCCTGACAATTCGTCATGTTGTATATGTGCACCATTTTGTGGTGTGACTATCTTTATTGGAATAAATAATATGGTGTAGTATCTAAAATAGAGTCTAAGAGGAAGATAAGAAAACAGAAGTTTCCAAGAAATATGGGAAGAAGGATTTTGTTTTATAACTGGACACAAAGAAAGTAGTGCTACTTGCTTAATATGTCAGGAAATGCTTGTGGATACAAAAGGATACAATTTATGTCGCCACTACACAAGTAAGCATAATTCATTTACAGTAGCTTTTCCTTTACATTCGAGTGAAAGAAGGAAAAAATTGCTGATCTCAAATCAATAATTCGTTGTTAACAAAACGTTATGTTAGCAATAGTTGGGCCAAACTTACACTTTAAAATCTACCTGTCGCTGGCTCATAGAAAATATTTCAAAATATATGTTTGATGAGGTAATTAATACACTAAAAACTTTCTGTCTAACAGGCCTCGAAAGGCCCAACGACATCGAGCGACCGCTGTGTCATCCTCAGTCACATTGCAACACTGGATGCAGATCTTGAGGGGGAAGTGGTTAGCACACTGCTCTTCCAGCCATTGTCAGTTGTAGTGACTGGAGCAACTACTTTTCAGTCAGGTAGCTTCTCAATTGTCCTGACCAGGGCATCCTGTTTGCCAACAGCACTTGGCAGACCCAAACAGTCACACTTCCAAGTGCTAGCCAAGCCTGACAGTGCTTAAGTTCTGTGATATGATGGGAACCAGTGTTACCTCTGTAACAAGGCTATTGGTGTAATTAAAAAAATGAAATCAACTTCATGAACAAAGTACACTGACCTCACACTCTTTTTTGGTAGTGATTCAAAATTATCACATTTCTAATTCGTCCCTGCCTTTCCTGCACCCCTCATATGTACCAGTCAAGAGAAATGAACATTATAAGACTATGCATGTCAGGTGAACTTTATTTTTAAAGCGATATGCTGTACTGGACTCAATTAGATGGGTGCACAGTATTCTTTGCTTTAATATATCGAAAACTGACCAGCAGAATTTTATGTTATTTTCTATACTTGTAGACATGGTGCAGTCAATCTGTGAAATTCTCTCTGTGGCGAATCTTGTCATTGGCTCATGCTACCACAGCCAGCATCACACATGCCTCCCACGAATACTCAGTAAACTTGTGATGGTTGTTAAAATTCCATGTGTCAGCTACTGACTTCCATGAATACATTCCTAAAATCTGTGTAAGGCGATTTAAAATTCTTATTCACTGCATTGTAGGATTTTAATATCATGAATATGGCTGATCATTGTCAGCAACTGCACAATAATTTTATTCAATGAAGGAATCACGCACAGCAAATTGTAAGTACGCATTTATTCTTCGCCAGTTTCGAAAATACCTTTCTATTTGCTATAGAGAAGGTTAACTGATTTATATCTAAATCTGGTAAAGAATAATTAATACTTACCATCTTCAGCTGTTGACTGTACCTGACAGTTTCATAAAATGAAAAATACACAGGGGAATTGTAGTAGATGAGTGGGAAGTTGTCTTATCGCCTCAGGGGCGAAACTTAGTACTGGGACAAATAGGTTTATCATTCCATGGTGAGGGAACATGATAGGGGAAATGTTTTCTTGTTTGTGTTCTAGTGGTGGCAACTCATGGAGGTGTGTGCCTTGTACCAATCACTTGCTGTGGTATAAAACTTTCATGGAAGTAATATCGATTCGTGAACATGCATTATAGAGAAGGTCGCTTTCAAATGCACTACTTAATTGTAGCAAGGAATATAAAATAAAGTTTAGGCTATTGTAGTACAACACAATGAGTAGTAGAAGAATTACATTCAAAACATTCAGTAAATATTTGTGATGCTACATTTAAATGTAAGTACAATTACTGTTTAATCAATTAATCATCCTTTCACAAAGACAACAAAACAATACTTCATCAGGCAATTACAGGTTCATAATATTGAGATCAGTGAGGTGGGTAGTAACCTGAAATGCTGAACAGTTAACATGAAGTGTCCCGAATGGTGTCAACTTTTAACAATTATTACTTGGAGGACAGCGCCAAACTTGTCGCTGTCTTACTACAACTAGTCTACTGTTGAATCATAACTCTCTAATTCTTATAGGTTACATGTTAATGATAAGATAGGTATGTATCAGACCTGAAGTGCCACTCCACAATGTTAGTATTTGCTCGTGAGCAATAAAGTTTCACAACCACTTATCTTATGTGTATTACCATAGCTGCAATATTAGCAGAAACTACTTTGTTTCATTTAGGAGACTGTGCCAAAATAGACCCAACCAAATACAAAAACCGCACAAATCTAAGGTGCTGTATTTATTAACACCTTTTTCAGTATTAGACAACAACATAACGATTTTTAATGTAGTAAAAAGTTTGATAGTATACTAATGTCCCGAGTTCATTCACTAACATTTTGTCAATAGCAGAAAAAACGTTTACCTCCCATTGGGGCAACAACTTTCCATCCATCGTTCAGTGAAAATATTAGGACCACATGCCTATTAATGCGTCAAAGCAACAAAATTGTCTCCCACGTAGCTTCATTGCCATAAACATATATAGTATTTGTGCTAACTCAAGGCAAGTTTAACACGGTAACGTTAACAGTAAAGTCAGTATTTTTTAAGTTGTAAAATATAGTTGTTGTATTTCTTGGTTATTAGTATAATCCACATAAGCACATCCATATTTATCATAACATAATAGTTATCTATGTGTTATAAGAGCATAGGTATTCGTTATTCAGCTAACAGGAATCTTTAGCTATTGAATCTACATAATCATAATAGAGGAAGGTGTGGCTGGCAAGTTATATTTTTAAATTTCTGTTCAGTTGTCAAACAAATTGTCTCATTCAATTCTTTTCGTTATTTCAGAAATGACTCTGTCACATCAGTGAACCCACTACTACTTGCACCCAGATACTTTGCCTCTCGTGATTTATTTCTGTTCCTAGCTGGCTTCATTGGTATTGACAAGGGGACAGCTAGCAGGATAATTGAAACGATGTGTATACAAATACGCAATACGCTCAAGAGAGAGTTTTGTTAATTACTTCAGTTCTCTGTTGTAGTTAAATGAAAATAAAATACATTTTATTCTGAAGGCATTTGTTTTAACTTTCCTTTTCTAGTTCTAGTATAGAGCTTCATTCTCCTTTTTAAAATGTCACATCCACCCTTCTCTGGTTCTCCTTACACTACTTTTGAAGCAACAATATCTGCAACTCTGCTACTTGTTACACATTTGGGAGCTGATATTTTTATTCTGAAAACGAAATTGACAGTTTTAAGCTGACATGGTTGTAGAAAAGAAGGAAGAGCACAGTGAAGGTGTCTCATTTGCAGTTACTTCCACTTCCCTCTCAGATTACTTGTAGCTGCTAGAGATTACTGCAAAAGCCAAAACTTTGTGTAAATATTTACTGTTTCTCAAACATTTAGCATGGCATACGATAACAACAGGCTCTAGTTTGGGTGTGTACCATAGGTACATTTCTAATCCATCAATACAAAAGAAATATGCTTGCACATTGTAAATGCTGGAATCCTACTCTTCATAAATGCCGCCAATATAATTATTAATAATCATCTCGACATACTAACAGGATTTGTATATGCCAAGAACTGTAAAAATGGGTGCACAGATAGTGTTCAATAACTCAGCAAAGGCAAGTTCTGTAGAACACCCACTGCTGCAGTAATAAATTAATCACTTGAAGACATACACTCCTGGAAATTGAAATAAGAACACCGTGAATTCATTGTCCCAGGAAGGGGAAACTTTATTGACACATTCCTGGGGTCAGATACATCACATGATCACACTGACAGAACCACAGGCACATAGACACAGGCAACAGAGCATGCACAATGTCGGCACTAGTACAGTGTATATCCACCTTTCGCAGCAATACAGGCTGCTATTCTCCCCTGGAGACGATCGTAGAGATGCTGGATGTAGTCCTGTGGAACGGCTTGCCATGCCATTTCCACCTGGCGCCTCAGTTGGACCAGCGTTCGTGCTGGACGTGCAGACCGCGTGAGACGACGCATTATTCAGTGTCTCCTCGACGATCACCAGTGTAGGAGATCGCTCCCCACACCATGATGCCAGGTGTTGGTCCTGTGTGCCTCGGTCGTATGCAGTCCTGATTGTGGCGCTCACCTGCACGGCGCCAAACACGCATACGACCATCATTGGCACCAAGGCAGAAGCGACTCTCATCGCTGAAGACGACACGTCTCCATTCGTCCCTCCATTCACGCCTGTCGCGACACCACTGGAGGCGGGCTGCACGATGTTGGGGCGTGAGCGGAAGACGGCCTAACGGTGTGCGGGACCGTAGCCCAGCTTCATGGAGACGGTTGCGAATGGTCCTCGCCGATACCCCAGGAGCAACAGTGTCCCTAATTTGCTGGGAAGTGGCGGTGCGGTCCCCTACGGCACTGCGTAGGATCCTACGGTCTTGGCGTGCATCCGTGCGTCGCTGCGGTCCGGTCCCAGGTCGACGGGCACGTGCACCTTCCGCCGACCACTGACGACAACGTCGATGTACTGTGGAGACCTCACGCCCCACGTGTTGAGCAATTCGGCGGTACGTCCACCCGGCCTCCCGCATGCCCACTATACGCCCTTGCTCAAAGTCCGTCAACTGCACATACGGTTCACGTCCACGCTGTCGCGGCATGCTACCAGTGTTAAAGACTGCGGTGGAGCTCCGTATGCCACGGAAAACTGGCTGACACTGACGGCGGCGGTGCACAAATGCTGCGCAGCTAGCGCCATTCGACGGCCAACACCGCGGTTCCTGGTGTGTCCGCTGTGCCGTGCGTGTGTCATTGCTTGTACAGCCTTCTCGCAGTGTCCGGAGCAAGTATGGTGGGTCTGACACACCGGTGTCAATGTGTTCTTTTTTCCATTTCCAGGAGTGTATATACAACTGCAAGCTACCAAATTAACACCTCTCAGAACTGACAGTTGAAACAATACCCATGATGTCTGTTTTGTGACAGTTTGTTGGATACTCTGAAAAGACCCTCTGTTCCACAAAGCAGACTGCATTTCACAGTTGCTACTTTAATGAAGTGACAAAAGGCATCAGCTCGATGTGGCATGGACTCAACAAATTGCTGGAAATCCTCTGCAGAAATACTGAGCCATGTTGCCTCTACAGCCGTCCATAATTGCGAAAGTATTGTTAATGCACGATTTCGTGCACTTACTGAACTCTCGATTATGTTCCATAAATTTTTGATGGGATTCATGTAGGCGATCTGGTTGGCCAAACCATTCACTCAAACTGTCTGGAATGTTCTTCAAACCAATCGCAAACAGATGTGGTCTGGTGATATGGCGCATTCTCATCCATAGAAGTTTCATCGCTATTTGGGAACATGAAGTCCATGAATGGCTGAAAATGGTCAATAATTGGTTCAGTTGGACCAGAGGACCCAGTCTGTTCCATGCAAACACAGCCTACTCCATTATCGAGCCACCTCTAGCTTGCACAGTGCCCTGTTGACAGCTTGGGTCCATGGCTTCGTGACGTCTGCGCCACACTCGAACGATTCCATCAGCTCTTACCAACTGGAAATGGGACTCACCTGATCAGGCCACAGTTTTCCACCAGTCTTCTAGGATCCAACTGCCATGGCCATGGGCTCAAGAGAGGCACTGCAGGTGAACTCGTGCTGTTGGCAAGGGCAGTCACGTGAGTCATCAGCAACCATAGCCATTAACACCAAATTTCTCCACATTGTCCTAACAGATACGTTCCTTGTATGTCCCACATCGATTTCTGCAGCTATTACATGCAGTTCATTTGTATGTTAGCCATGACTACTCCATGCAAACACCAGTACTCAATGGTTAAGTGAAGGCCATCGGCCACTGAGCTGTATCTGGTGAGGAATAATTCCTGAAATTTTACGATTTCGGCACAATCTTGTTACTGTGGATCTCAGCGGAATATTGACTTCCTTAACGATTTTCGAAATGGAATATCCCACATGTCTAGCTCCAACCACCATTCCGCATTGAAAGCCTGTTAATTCCCATTGTGCAGTCATAATCTCGTAGGAAACCTTTCCACACGAATCACGAGTGCAAACGACAGCTCCACCGATGAAATGCCCTTTTATACCTTGTGAACGTAATACACCATCATCTGTCTATATGCATTTTGCTACCCCACGACTCTGTGTATATTACGTGCTTCCTTAACAGTTCATCGTCTACCATCAAGCTATGTCTAAAGGAATATAATCTTGCCTAGAAATGTTGTGTCTGAACTGAATTGACTGTGGTGTTCTTCTCTTGACAACTTTATCAGAGTGTTTGACAACTTTATCAAATTGTGTATTTTCTTGTACTCAATTGAGAGCTTGTATTCCACACAAGGGCCACAATTAATCTGCAGCCTGTGCTAAAATTTCTTGGCGTAATATTTATGTGTTTCTTTCTTAAACAAAAAAATCTTACGTTTGTTGTAGCTGCTCCATCAATCTATGTGAAGTTGTCTGTGAACTGAAACTTGCATATTTTGGAAGTTTATAAAGGTCTCTTACTGCTCAAACGAAAAATACCTCATACTTTAACTCATGTCGAGATAGATTGTTATGTTATACATACAAATACCTTACGAGCATTGTTAAATTTTTAGTACCAATCTTGTCATTGCATGAGACTGTATCAATTTTAGTGTTTTCTCCTGGGCTCCTGAACTTTATTACAGCATTTATCTGTCTCAAAGTTTCATAAAGCCAATAGTTTTGCAATCTTGAATGCTTTTAGATAAAGTTAAACACACTGTTTCTGCAGGTGACAATTAAGTAATTATGAAATGATGGAAGTGTAAGTACCCAGCGTACTCTTCAATTGCTGTCAACTTCACTGGACAGGAACACTATTTCAGGAATAGCTGAGTGGGGAATAAATTTTTTCATTCAATTGAGCTAAATTTTCATTGGTAAAAAAGATTTTTCGACCAAAACAGTTTTATCAATGTATGTTCTCATTAATGCATGGTCACAGGCTTTTTCTGTAAAAAATTATTTTTCGTTTTGAGATGTTTAACTTCGTTTGTGGAACGTAGAATGATGGTAGGTGTGCTTTTATGTCCTTACTTGTAGCCAGACATGCTGAATGCAAGTCTGTATCGTAAGTTTCTTTGCAATACTTTGTCTGATGCATTAGAAAACGTTCCACTTTGTGTTTGGCAGCAGCTATTGTTTCAGCATGTTGGTGCACAGTCACACTTTAGAATGAATGTGCATAACTATTCAAATGAAACTTTTCCAGGAAATGGGTTGGTTGTGGAGGACCAATGTTTTGGCCTCCACGTTCCCTGAACCTTAACCATAAGATTTTTATTCGTGGTAACACATAAAGAAACCAGTTTATAGTACTCCAGCTGTGGATGTACATGCATGCCACTTTGGCAATGGTGGATGCAAGTGTGTTGTGTAGTGTCCACCAAAGTATGATCCAGAGAGTGATGAGGTGTATGCAAATGCATGGTGGTCCCTTTGAACATCTTCTTGAAAGTGAACATTATTTGTACATGTAGATACAGTGAAGATAAGCCTGGATGTCAAGTGTTCAGAATGTAAATATTGTACATAGCATAATGTGCAATCTACGAGTAGTGTATCTACCTATCTATTGTGTTTTTTGTACCTCAGTGGATACAGACGCTGTTACTGTATCCACCATTATTTTCCATTGGCTTTATTTGTGTAATGGACGAAACAAAGTGGTCACCTACATCTGTAAGAATGTCATACGTCATAATTTTTAAATACAGCTAACAGTAACAGGAAGAAATACACTAGATACCGTACTGTGCAGGTGTAAAATGGATACAATTTGTTGCTTTAACTGAAAAAACAAGTTTGGCGTCAATGTGACTCAAACATTGGCGAGCCTGCATGTCTGTTTCTGATGGCACTGCCTCGTCCAACTCAGCAATGGAACAGCTCCAGCATTGTACAGAGTTCATGCTACTTCTTCTTAGACACACTGCACTTAGTTACAGCATTGCCAGAAAGTAGTTTTTAAATCACTTTTCTATTAAACTTGTTGGCAAGACTAGATTTTGCTAGACTGACTTGAATTGGGGTGAGGAATCACATGCAGACATCAAAATTTGGCATTTTTCTTCTGCTTGTATAGGAATATGTATATATATGGGAGAACAGTATGTGTATTATTTTAAAAGACAAATAAGTTCTATAATTATGCAGATCGATGGAACAGGCATGAAAAGGTGTCACAGATGGAAAATGTTGACAATAAAATCGCAATATTCTGTAAGTTGAAGTCAGATATAGTGAAAGTTTGTGAAATGCAGAGCCATGAAGAACAGCACTTTTGATGTGATGAGTGCAGGGATGTAAATATAAAACCAATTGTGCTAATCCAGGAGTGTAACTAATAATGAATAAGAAAATAGTGGTTAGTTGTTATCAACAACAACGTGAATGCCTTATCATAGACAAGATAAACATGAAGCCAACATCAACAACAGTAATACAAGTTTATATACAAATTAGTTCCACAGATGATGGATAGATTGAAAAAATATATGATGAGATAAACAAAATTATTCAGCTACTTAAGGAGACAAAAATTTAATCATGGTTTTATTTTTTGTTGTTTATTACTAATTACAATTTTGACACCTAACATCTGGAATCCAATGCAGGTCATATTTTCACATATCTTCAGAAAGTTGCATACAACTATTGTTAACACTCGCTTCAAGATTTTCGATTTTAATCATTTTTAATAATTAGTGAAATTAATTGGAAAGGAAATAGTTAATTTTTAAAAACATATGTTAAATGAAAAGGAAAAACATCCAAAACCTTTAAACCATGATACTAGATTTGCTAATCATCTACACTACAATCAAAGCAGATTTAAGTGTGACAAGGGACTAAAATTTCTAGTAGGAAAGGGAATAGAAGCAAAAATAGTAGGAGAACAGGGAATGGGGGGAAAATAGAAAAGTAGGAAAGAGAAAACGAATTAAACGAACAGCAGGTGGGGAATATGATATCATGTTAATAATTTGACGGAACACTGAAAGATCAAAGTGGAAACAAGGCCCCTGGACTAGATAACATTCTCTCAGAAGTATGAGGATCCTTCGAACGGCCAACAATGACGAGAATACTCTACCTGGTGTGCAAGATATGTGAGTCAGACAGGTGAAATGCTCTCAGATGTCAAGAAGACAGCAGTAATTCCAGTTCAAAAGATTGCAGGTGCTGAAACGTGCGAATAATACAAAACAATCAACATGAGTTGTTTACACAAGAATGGAAAAAGTTGCAGAAGTCAAGCCCAATTTGGGTTCCAGGGAAATGTAGGAACATGCGAAATACTACTTATCTTTAAGACAGGTTAAAGTAAGGTAAACTTCCGTTTATATCATGTGTAGATTTAGATAATTCCTTTGACGATGTTGACTAGAATATATTCTTTGAAATACTGAAAGTATCAGGGATAAAATAGGGGGAGTTATTTACAAACTATATAGAACCCAGACTACAGTTATGAGAGCAGAAGGTAGTGAAAGGCAAGCAGTGGTAAAGAATGTACTAAGACATGATTCTTGTCTAACCCCAATGATATGCAATCTGTAAACTGTCAAATAGTAAACGAATCCAGCAGAAATCTGGGGATGAAATTAAAATTTAGGGAAAAGATACAAAATCCTTGACATTTCCCAATGACATTGTAATTCTGTTGGAAATGGCAAACGACTTGGAGGAGCAGTTGAATGGAATGGTCGTGGAATGTAAGCTAATTAAATCAGAAGATGATGAGGGAATTAGACTAGGACATGAGACACTAAAAGTAGTAAATCGTTTTGCTGTTTGGGCAGTAAAATAATTGATGATGGTCTATGTCTATGATGAGCAATCATGTGCTGCCTAGAAACAAATAAGATATTTTGACTCCAGGTATAACTAATTCAGATATTATTAAAAGCAGAAACATAGTGGCGGAAATAAATAATAATTGCAAGAGCATCTTTTAGCAATTGACTAAATGCAGTTAAGAAGCCTACTGTAAGTAAGACGAAAGCAGTTGATATTGACAAGGCAACTCTATGTAAAGAATTGATGAACAATTGTGACATCTGTATATATTCCGACAGTCGAAAAAGCGGAATCACAAACATTTTACGAAATGATCAATGAGTAAACGCCACTAATTTCGATAGCTAGGAACTGCTCTCTGTGAACTCGTTAAGAACTGCTCCAATAACAAATGGTGCATGGTGTTAATAGCAGTGCCAATGACGTTTATAAAAATGATCTCACATGAGACAGAAGATGTTTAAGGAAAACAATGACGTTACTAGACAAGCAAGCAATGACTGCTATAGGAATTCTGTACAGATAAAACATTCCAAATATTTCCTGTGCAAACAAAGAGATCGAGGTCTGCCAAGCCTTTCAGATCACATTCTTTCTCCGCACCCAGGGTATGGACCATGAACTCTTCACCAGGCATGGTATGCATCTTAATGGGATGGAAAGAACTGTTGTTTGTAAAAAATTGTGTAGCTATGAAGGGTGCTCATTGCATGACTAGTTCAACTTCCGTTCCTGTATCTCAGACAGTCCCAAAACTTTCAGAAAGTGCTAACCATTTTCATACAAAGTGTAGTGAAGCGTTTCAAACCTCTGGACCAGCAACAGAAGATTGCTTTCAGCCTGACAATACACAAACAATGTCAACATCAGATACCTTTCAAGAAATATGCTCTAGGAAAAGTTACACTAGAGTTCTGAATATAGTGGCAGCAGTTCCAACCTCTCCTATGGAAATGAATACAGAGAAAACAGCTCCAGCAGCAGTGTCCAGTGAAGTGAGCAGAAGGAAAAAAGTGCCTTCTTGCCATCTGAATGATTTTTTTAGTAGAAAGCAGACCAAACAAGAGTAACACAAGATAAAGAGAGACAGGATGTTAAATTATGTAAGTGGTTCATCAGAAATGACAAAAGTAGTAGTAACAGTAAGCAAAACAAAATTAATTTTTTCCTATTCATATAATGCAACACAACGTCCAGTCTCTAACGAATAAGTTACAAGAACTAGAAATGATGCTAGACTCTGATGTAAAAATTGATGTTTTTTGCACAACAGAACACTGGCTGATTAGCAGCGAATTTAAAATGTAAAGATTCCTGGTTTTCTTCAAGGCAGTTCATTCTGCAGATCTCATTATAAACGTGGTGGGACAGCTAACGCTATACAGCAGATATTTAAGGTGTAAATAAATCCGAAAATATTGTAATTTGATTGAAGAAAAAGTACTTGAAATGGCAGCTGTTGAACTTACTGACAGTCACCTCACCATTCTAACTGCATCCAGATCCTCTAGTGATAACTTTGAAGACTTCCTGCAGAAATTTGAAATGATGTTAAATAGTCTAGACCCAACAAAAAAGAATATCAACTGTGCTGCCTTTAAAACTGGTTTTTTGAAACTTTCGAACTTCAGAGATGAATTACTGTATATGGCAAAGAGTTTTAACTTAATACTCACAGTAAATGCACAAACAAGATTTGCTGCATTACACCGAATTTTAATTCGTGAAACCTGCTCTCCATACAATGCTGAATATGGACTAGAGTGATCATGAGGCTCTGTTGATAACATTCGAATTATGGACAGAGAAAATAGCATCCAACAAAGTTACTGAGTGCAGGATCTCAGTGATGGTAATACAGGAAACTTCTGCTGCCTGTTAAGCAGGCAAACATGGGATGAAGTGTTCAATAAAACACATGTAAATATAGCGTTCAATTACTTTCAAGGAACATATCAATACCGTTTTTACACAGCCTTCTCACTTTGGCAATGCAAATTAAAACCTGCTAGACACGAAAGTTGAACTGCTACAGGTATAAAAATCTTTAGCACAAAGAAAAGATTTCTGCACTCATATAAAAAACAAAATACTGTATCGTTATAAATGAAAAATATATGAAGGAGGACAATATGATCTAACACAAAGTTATTAAAGATGCAAAAAAGGAGTACTACATCTACAAATCAGATACAAGACATGGACCACATGGAACATCATCAGATCTGAACCAGGAACCAAGGTAGTAGCAAAAAAGTATTAGCCTAAATCTGGAAAACGGACAAGTGCCTGATACATCAGCAGCTAATACATTTAATGAGCACTTTAACAAAGTAGCAAATAATGTTATCCAAATCAACTTTCAGTCTCTTAATATGCACCACACTGAAAACCACAAATCCATTTGTTATACACTATAAGCTGAAACAGAGGAACAGTGATACAGACATATCATAAACATTTCTAGTCATCAGTGAATTATGGAATAATATTCTGGGGCAATGCACCTTAGAGTTGGGTCATATTGAAAAACCTAAGAGTGCTGCTAAAATAATATGCAACAGAGAGAGACAAGATTCGTGTTGCACACTTTCTCCAACATTAAAGACATTGAATCATCCCTGCCTGTGCGTATGTGAAAAGATAGCCTTTAGAAATAAATACATAGCAATCTCCACTGCATGTCATCAAAACAGCTCTGTGCAAAGCCATAAAACAAGAAATGTCAGTAACTTCCACGTCTCCTATGCCAGGACATCAACCCATCAGAAAAGTGTATCATAGAAGCGTACGATTTTATAATCACCCCCATAACAACACCAAATTGTTAAAGAAAGAAAGCTTGATAAAAAAAGCTGAAGTCATTTCTGATGGACCACTGTTTCTATTCTGTAAATGAATTCCTCACCAATACAAAATAAATCTTATAAGGAATACACCACCATTTGGCCGTATATTTCCATGCATATCTAGAGTTTGGCTTTCGCGCCATTACTGAGTACAATGATCTTAGACCATTAACATATTTTTTTGGATACTGTGCAAATGACACATTATCGAGTACAATGCTTTAGCTGTAGATATTTGAATAAACGCTTGAATGACTGACTAGGCAGGTTGGTAAAAAGTTTTCACTGGTACTGAGCCACACTCACACAATATTTCTTTGAAAGAATACACAGTTGTTTGACTATATTTTATGTGTACAATCTAGGTTTTGGCTTTCACACCATTGTGAAGACAACAATCTTAGCCCATTAATGTATTTTGCTCAGTACACAGCAACATAGAATCTGCGTGGGCTAATTCAGACAGGAAAACTTGCCATAGTAGAAAGAGAAATGGACCTGCATGGCCTGGATATTCTTGGGCTTAGTGAGACTCACTGGAGAGGAAGTGACCATTTCGTGGCTCAAGGAAGGAACACTGTGTAGTTTTCAGGGAGTAGTGACCAAAGCAAGAATGGTGTTGTGATAGTTGTTCCTAGAAATCTGACCAACTGTTTTGTAGGTTACGGACCCATTAATGTGAGGATCATCTCTATCTAACTGAATGCTTCCCCATGCAGACTCAGCATAATTCAGATCTATGCTCCTACAGCTAGAGCGTCAAATGAGGAGATTGACAAGTTCTATGACCAACTGGAGCAAGACCTTAGTAATATCCCTACCAAAGAACAGACAGTAATCCAAGGCGACTCCAATGCTAAAATTGGAGATACTACCCAAGACTCGCACTTACGATCCGTCGTTGGACTTTATGGTGTTGGTGAGAGAAATGAACGAGACAGGAACTTACTGGAATTCTGTGTGACTAACGATATGTCCATTTGTAACATAATGTTCCAACATCACCCAAGACGACTGTGCACTTGGATATCACCTGGTGATAGATTTAGAAACCAAATTGACTGCATCATAGTGCGAAGACGTTTGAGGACTTGAGTTCTAGATTGTAAAACCTTCCCTGGAGCTGACTGTGGTAGTGATCACATTCTGCTATCCATGAAAATGCGCATTAAGCTTAAATCTACCAAGAAGAGTGAAGAAAGACAGCTAAGACTAGCAAACAAGGAATCTATTCGCATATTTGGTGAACTTGTAAGACCAAAACTTCACAAGATCTGTTTCGATAAGGAAACACAAGCATCACAAATGTGGGACCGAATCAAGAATGTTGTTTTCTCGTCACTTCCGACATCAGAACACTCGCAGAATGTTAAACATACCTGGATGTCGCAGACCACACTACAGTTAATTGAAGAGGAAAGACATCTGAAGAAAAATGGTATCCACACTACCCAGGATCAAGGCAGATACAAGAACCTGTGCAGAGTAATACAACGGAATTGTAGAAAGGACAAAGCACATTTCATTAATGGTATCTGTAATGAAATAGAACAGCATCATAATCACAGTCAGGTATGTGATCTCTTCAAGAAAATCAGCAGCATCACCGGTGAATTTAATCCTAGTACATGGGTGGTAGATGATGAGAAGAATAACTCTATTGGAGACAAAGAAGACGTTGTTCCGAGGTGGAAACAGTTCTGTGAAAAGATGTACTCTGGAATTAACAACAGTATGGACAACCAAGCAGTTGAGCTACTTACTTTGAAACCTACAATTTTATGCTGCGAAATAGAGAATGCGATTCAACATCTGAAGAATTATAAAGCCCCTGGTGTAGACAGTATATCTAGAGAAATGATCAAAGAAATGGGACAGGAAGGTATTGATGGGCTGCATTCATTGTGTAAAAGAATATGTGAAACTGGGTGTGGCCGGATGACTGGTCAAAGTCTCTCTTCATCCCCTTATACAAGTAAGGGTCTATCAGGAACTGCTCCAACTTCCGAACTATTGCCCTCATCCTCACGCAAATAAAATTTTGCTCTATATCCTGAACCAATGTTTGAAACCGTACATTCAGCCTCACATATCCACAGAACAAGCAGGTTTTGTTGAAGGGAAAGGAACTCGTGAACAGATCCTCAACATGAGACAAAATATAGAAAAATCGCGAGAGTTCTGTGTTTCTGTTTTCATCTGCTTCCTTGACTATAGGAAAGCCTTTGACTGTGTTATCTGGGGAAAGTTGTGGCAGGTGCTTGCAGAGTTCAGTGTCTCACCCCACTTGACAGCATTGATCAAAAGTCTATATAGTAATCACTTCTCAGTTGTAAAGACAAGTGCTGGTGCATCTGATTCCTTCAGAGTATCAAAAGGTGTGAGACAGGGTTGTGTCCTATCCCCACAACTGTACAACATCTATGCAGAACATGTCATTAGGAAAACTCTTGATGGTTGGACCAAAGGCATCTCAATTGCTGGGAGAACTATCAACAATCTCCATTTTGCTGATGACACTGTGCCTTTAGCCAACAGCAAAGATGAACTTTCTGAGGTACTAACAATAATAAAGGACATTAGTCTAGCATACGGATTAGACGTCAACCTCAGCAAGTCCGAACTTATGATAATTAATGGAGAAGAACAGACCAAGGTCACAGATCGATTAGAGGAACTCGAAGTCGTGCATTCCTTCATCTAACTTGGGTCAACCATCTGCAGCATGGGAAGTTGTGAAGATGAGATAAGAAGACATATCACGCTAGGGCGAGTGGCTATGAAGAAGCACGCATAAAATGGACTGAAAGAAGAAAAAATGTGTCTATTATTGAACAACTCGATATCTCCAGGCACCTTTCTTTTCGAGTCACCGAAAAAATTCACCAGTTTTTTGGCCATATTGTGAGAAGAGATGGAGAAAATCTCGAGAAAATAATCTTGTAGGGAAATATCGACGGCACAAGACCAAGAGGAAGAGCAGCGAGCAGATTGATAGATCATATCAAGAAAATCTCCGATCTAATGCTTCGGCAGGCACTAAGAGAAGCTGGCAAACGTCCAGGATGGAGATGATTGGTTCATGAGGTCACAACACTCAGCAGTGAGCGCAATGACTTACGATGACAACAGCAAAATACTTCTATGGTCTAAGGTCAATGTAATCGATAATGGCGTGAAACCCGAAATCTACATTGTACACAGGATATATACAGAAATGACAGTCAAATGGTGACATATTCCTGAAAAAACTAGTCACCTGGATTTACATCAAACTTGTACAAAGCGGTCACTTGTGATAAATTCCATTATTGATGTTATATATTATATCCATATATATGTATGTATACTCATGTACATCAAACTTGTCAAAAGGAATCACTTGTGAAAAATTTCATTATCAGTGTTATATACATGTAATATTTATCTTTGTGTATTTTATTGACTTGTCCTATATATGTACAAGAAGTCACAGGATCAAAACCAAACAGATAAATAAACAGATGATATAAAATGCAGACTGGTTGTAGGACGAGAAGCATTTCTGCAAACGAGGAATTCGATACCATCTGATATAAATTTAAGAGTTAGGAAATCTTTTCCCAAGGTACTTGTCTGGGGTGTAGGCTTGTGTTAAGGTGAAATTTGGATGATCAATAGCTCAGACAAGAAAGCAGTAGTGGCATCTGTGGTGTGGTGCTACAGAAGAATGCTGAAGAAAAGAGGGTTAGGTCGAATAACTAATTAAGAGGCACTGAATCGAATTACGAAAAAATCAATAAATAAATTTATGTCAGAACTGGACTAAAAGATGGGATTGGTAGGACACATCCTAAAACAACAACGAAATGTCAAATTGGTAATGGAGGGGAGGAAGGGGGCAATAATCATAGAGGGAGACCAAGGGATGGATGCGATACTTGGTTCAAATTGATGCAGATTGCAGCAGTTATTCAGAGATGAAGAGGCTTGCACAGGATAGACTAGAATGGAAAGCTGCATCAGACTCTTTGGACAACAACAATTCCAAAAATTACCATTCCCATAATCTACATGTTTTACATGCTTCAAAAATAACGAGATACTTCATATAACGATAGTTTTATGAACCCTCTATGGTCCCTTAAAATTCATACAGATGTAGGTGTATTATCAAAATTTCCCAAATCCTGTAGAGATCAAACTGGCACTGTAGCCTTCAACAATTCCCTTTTGTCATTAGTATTTATATAATACCTGCTGCAGACACACATGCGTTCTTTAAGCTTTGCATGAACATGCAAATATTCACACTCCAGAGAAATTGTCAATATGTACAATGTTTACAACACAGTAGACATAAATTTTCTTTCGAGCACCGCCATAAGCTTTGCAACTAACTACCATACTACACAACCCTAAGAAGTATTAAACTACTCTTCACGTGCATATAAATTTAACATTAACAAAAGGCACTGAAAGTCAATTTAAAAATAAAGTTCCTGATTCGAAAACATATAAGTTACTTTATGTTACTGTAACACAATATTTTATGACCATTCGATACCCCTATATTGTTTCCATGAGAATACCCTCACTAATAATCATGTATCTCTTTCTCCTTTGTCCATGCTTTCCTCAACATAATGACACACCCCCATGAACCATGGACCTTGCCGTTGGTGGGGAGCCTTGCGTGCCTCAGCGATACAGATGGCTGTACCGTAGGTGCAACCACAACGGAGGGGTATCTGTTGAGAGGCCTGACAAACATGTGGTTCCTGAAGAGGGGCAGCAGCCTTTTCAGTAGTTGCAGGGGCAACAGTCTGGATGATTGACTGATCTGGCCTTGTAACATGAACCAAAATGGCCTTGCTGTGCTGGTACTGCGAATGGCTGAAAGGAAGGGGAAACTACAGCCGTAATTTTTCCCGAGGACATGCAGCTCTACTGTATGATTAAATGATGATGGCGTCCTCTTGGGTAAAATATTCCGGAGGTAAAATAGTCCCCCATTCGGATCTCCGGGCGGGGACTACTCAAGAGGACGTCGTTATCAGGAGAAAGAAAACTGGCGTTCTACGGATCGGAGTGTGGAATGTCAGATCACTTAATCGGGCAGGTAGGTTAGAAAATTTAAAAAGGGAGATGGATAGGTTAAAGTTAGATATAGTGGGAATTAGTGAAGTTCGGTGGCAGGAGGAACAAGACTTTTGGTCAGGTGATTACAGAGTTATAAATACAAAATCAAATAGGGGTAATGCAGGAGTAGGTTTAATAATGAATAAAAAAATAGGGGTGCGGGTTAGCTACTACAAACAGCATAGTGAACGCATTATTGTGGCCAAGATAGACACAAAGCCCATGCCTACTACAGTAGTACAAGTTTATATGCCAACTAGCTCTGCAGATGATGAAGAAATAGATGAAATGTATGACGAGATAAAAGAAATTATTCAGGTAGTGAAGGGAGACGAAAATTTAATAGTGATGGGTGACTGGAATTCGTCAGTAGGAAAAGGGAGAGAAGGAAACATAGTAGGTGAATATGGATTGGGGGGAAGGAATGAAAGAGGAAGCCGCCTGGTAGAATTTTGCACAGAGCATAACTTAATCATAGCTAACACTTGGTTCAAGAATCATGAAAGGAGGCTGTATACATGGAAGAAGCCTGGAGATACTGACAGGTTTCAGATAGATTATATAATGGTAAGACAGAGATTTAGGAACCAGGTTTTAAATTGTAAGACATTTCCTGGGGCAGATGTAGATTCTGACCACAATCTATTGGTTATGAACTGCAGATTGAAACTGAAGAAACTGCAAAAAGGTGGGAATTTAAGGAGATGGGACATGGATAAACTGAAAGAACCAGAGGTTGTAGAGAGTTTCAGGGAGAGCATTAGGGAACAATTGACAGGAATGGGGGAAAGAAATACAGTAGAAGAAGAATGGGTAGCTCTGAGGGATGAAGTGGTGAAGGCAGCAGACGATCAAGTAGGTAAAAAGGCGCAGGCTAATAGAAATCCTTGGGTAACAGAAGAAATATTGAATTTAATTGATGAAAGGAGAAAATATAAAAATGCAGTAAATGAAGCAGGCAAAAAGGAATACAAACGTCTCAAAAATGAAATCGACAGGAAGTGCAAAATGGCTAAGCAGGGATGGCTAGAGGACAAATGTAAGGATGTAGAGGCTTGCCTCACTAGGGGTAAGATAGATACTGCCTACAGGAAAATTAAAGAGACCTTTGGAGAGAAGAGCACCACTTGTATGAATATCAAGAGCTCAGATGGCAACCCAGTTCTAAGCAAAGAAGGGAAAGCAGAAAGGTGGAAGGAGTATATAGAGGGTTTATACAAGGTCGATGTACTTGAGGACAATATTACGGCAAAGCAAGAGGATGTAGATGAAGATGAAATGGGAGATATGATACTGTGTGAAGAGTTTGACAGAGCACTGAAAGACCTGAGTCGAGGCCCCGGGAGTAGACAACATTCCATTAGAGCTACTGATGGCCTTGGGAGAGCCAGTCCAGACAAAACTCTAGCATCTAGTGAGCAAGATATATGAGACAGGCGAAGTACCCTCAGACTTCAAGAAGAATATAATAATTCCAATACCAAAGAAAGCAGGTGTTGACAGATGTGAAAATTACCGAATTATCAGTTTAATAAGTCACGGCTGCAAAATACTAACGCGAATTCTTTACAGACGAATGGAAAAACTAGTAGAAGCTGACCTTGGGGAAGATCAGTTTGGATTCCGTAGAAATATTGGAACACATGAGGCAATACTGACCTTACGACTTATCTTGGAAGAAAGATTAAGAAAAGGCAAACCTACGTTTCTAGCATTTGTAGACTTAGAGAAAGCTTTTGACAATGTTGACTGGAATACTCTCTTTAAAATTCTGAAGGTGGCAGGGGTAAAATACAGGGAGCGAAAGGCTATTTACAATTTGTACAGAAACCAGATGGCAGTTATAAGAGTCCAGGGGCATGAAAGGGAAGCAGTGGTTGGGAAGGGAGTGAGACAGGGTCGTAGCCTGTCCCCGATGTTACTCGGTCTGTATATTGAGCAAGCAGTAAAGGAAACAAAAGAAAAATTCGGAGTAGGTATTAAAATCCATGGAGAAGAAATAAAAACTTTAAGGTTAGCCAATGACATTGTAATACTGTCAGAGACAGCAAAGGACTTGGAAGAGCAGTTGAATGGAATGGACAGTGTCTTGAAATGAGTGTATAAGATGAACATCAACAAAAGCAAAACGAGGATAATGGAATGTAGTCAAATTAAGTCGGGTGATGCTGAGGGAATTAGATTAGGAAATGAGACACTTAAAGTAGTAAAGGAGTTTTGCTATTTAGGGAGTAAAATAACCGATGATGGTCGAAGTAGAGAGGATATAAAATGTAGACTGGCAATGGCAAGGAAAGCGTTTCTCAGGAAGAGAAATTTGTTAACATCGAATATAGATTTAGGTGTCAGGAAGTCGTTTCTGAAAGTATTTGTATGGAGTGTAGCCATGTATGGAAGTGAGACATGGACGATAACTAGTTCGGACAAGAAGAGAATAGAAGCTTTCGAAATGTGGTGCTACAGAGGAATGCTGAGGATAAGGTGGGTAGATCACGTAACTAATGAGGAGGTATTGAATAGGATTGGGGAGAAGAGAAGTTTGTGGCACAACTTGACTAGAAGAAGGGATCGGTTGGTAGGACATGTTCTGAGGCATCGAGGGATCACAAATTTAGCATTGGAGGGCAGCGTGGAGGGTAAAAATCGTAGAGGGAGACCAAGAGATCAATACACTAAGCAGATTCAGAAGGATGTAGGTTGCAGTAGGTACTGGGAGATGAAGAAGCTTGCACAGGATAGAGTAGCATGGAGAGCTGCATCAAACCAGTCTCAGGACTGAAGACCACAACAACAAATGACACACACCACAATAAGTTCAAATAACACTACACTGGGTCTTCCGCTATCAGACATTCAGATCCATACATGCTGAAGAGGTGGAGTCAGCAAATAAGGTGGTGAGAGGATGCATTTGTAATTTTTCAATATACACAAAAGCTCAGCTTTACTTGCACACATGCGTGTTTACTGATGTGGTGTTTAAAAATGTTTCACATTCATGAATCAAAGATACAAAGTCTGCTACTGCTACATGACTGTCACCTGGTAAATGCAGCTGTCTGCTAGTCTGATGCTGTTTATCCCCTCTCGGTCATCGTATAATACATTGTTTTATATCTTTTGTTATAACAGGCATATATATGATTGATGAGTGATGACCCCAGGGTGGATTTAAGTATATCTTTATCACAGCATTCCAACAAAGCCGAGTTCAACATAAGGCAGAATAACAACTGAAATGGTCGCCCTTGGTCAGATATGAGTAACAGAATCAAAGTCCATAGTGAAATTGGGCACATGAGCACAAGTACACAGTCACAACATTTACATGTGACGCATCTTCATACTATTTATTCGGATGAAGCAAAGAAGTTAGAAGCAGCAACCATAAGACTGAAAGACACTGCTTATTTCTCTTTCCTCTGGTTTGGAGCCGTGTGGAGGGTCTAAACCAGAGGCTCAGACGACTCTGCGACTATAATGGTTGCAAATTCATCGACCTCCGTTATTGGGTGGAGAACTGTAGGGCCCCCCTAGACAGGTCAGGCGTGCACTACACACCGGAAGCAGCTACTAGGGTAGCAGAGTACGTGTGGCGTGCACACGGGGGTTTTTTAGGTTAGAGGGACCCCCCCTTGGGCGAAACGATAAAATACCTGACGGCTTACCAGAGAGGACATTATCATCGTTGATAAAGAACGTCCGTCCTCAGAGACCAAAAACAGGAAAAGTTAACGTAATATTGGTAAACTGCAGGAGTATCCAGGGCAAGGTTCCTGAATTAGTATCTCTTATTGAAGGAAATAGTGCGCATATAGTATTAGGAACGGAAAGTTGGTTAAAACCGGAAGTGAACAGTAACGAAATCCTAGACACAGAATGGAATATATACCGCAACGATAGGATAAACGCCAATGGTGGAGGAGTATTTATAGCAGTAAAGAATTCAATAATATCCAGTGAAGTTATTAGCGAATGCGAATGTGAAATAATCTGGGTTAAGCTAAGTATCAAAGGTGGGTCAGATATGATAGTCGGATGCTTCTATAGACCACCTGCATCAGCAACCGTAGTAGTTGAGCGCCTCAGAGAGAACCTGCAGAACGTCGTGAAGAAGTTTCGTGATCATACTATTGTAATAGGGGGAGACTTCAATCTACCAGGTATAGAATGGGATAGTCACACAATCAGAACTGGAGCCAGGGACAGAGACTCTTGTGACATTATCCTGACTGCCTTGTCCGAGAATTACTTCGAGCAGATAGTTAGAGAACCAACTCGTGAAGCTAACGTTTTAGACCTCATAGCAACAAATAGACCGGAACTTTTCGACTCCGTGAATGTAGAAGAGGGTATCAGTGATCATAAGTCAGTGGTTGCATCAATGACTACAAGTGTAATAAGAAATGCCAAGAAAGGAAGGAAAATATATTTGCTTAACAAGAGTGATAGGGCACAAATCGCAGAATATCTGAGTGACCACCATCAAACGTTCATTTCTGAGGAAGAGGATGTGGAACAAAAATGGAAAAAATTCAGAAACATCGTCCAGTACGCCTCAGATAAGTTCGTACCGACTAAGGTCCAAAGCGAGGGGAAAGATCCACCGTGGTATAACAAAGGTACTACGGAAACAAAGAAAGCTTCATCATAGGTTTAAGAGTAGTCGAATCATAGCTGATAAGGAAAAGCTGAACGAAGCGAAAAAGAGCGTAAAGAGAGCAATGAGAGAAGCATTCAACGAATTCGAACATAAAACATTGGCAAACAATCTAAACAAGAACCCTAAAAAGTTTTGGTCATATGTAAAATCGGTAAGCGGATCTAAATCCCCTATTCAGTCACTCGTTGACCACGATGGCACCGAAACAGAGGACGACCGAAGAAAGGCAGAAATACTGAATTCAGTGTTCACTGCGGAAAATCGTAACACGGTCCCTGACTTCAGCCGTCGCACGGACGCCAAAATGGAAAATATTGAAATAAACGATATCGGAATTGAAAAACAACTGCTATCACTTAGTAGCGGAAAAGCATCCGGACCAGACGAGATACCCTTAAGATTCTACAGTGATTATGCTAAAGAACTTGCCCCCTTTCTATCAGCAATTTATCGTAGATCGCTGGAAGAACGTAAAGTACCTAGCGACTGGAAGAAAGCGCAGGTCGTTCCCATTTTCAAGAAGGGTCATAAATCAGATGCGAATAATTATAGGCCTATTTCGCTTACGTCAATCTGTTGTAGAATAATGGAACATGTTTTGTGTTCTCGTATTATGACGTTCTTAGATAATACAAATCTCCTTCATCATAACCAACATGGATTCCGCAAACAGAGATCATGTGAAACTCAGCTCGCCCTATTTGCCCAAGAAATTCACAGTGCCGTAGACACTGGCGAGCAGATTGATGCCGTATTCCTGGACTTCAGGAAGGCATTTGATACGGTTCCGCACTTACGTTTAATGAAAAAAATACGAGCTTACGGAATATCGGACCAGGTTTGTGATTGGATTCAGGATTTCCTAGAAGAAAGAACACAACATGTCATTCTTAACGGTTCAAAATCTGCAGATGTAGAGGTAATTTCGGGAGTACCGCAAGGAAGCGTGATAGGACCTTTATTGTTTACAATATACATAAATGACTTAGTTGACAACATCGGTAGCTCCGTGAGGCTATTTGCAGATGACACGGTTGTCTACAAGAAAGTAGCAACATCAGAAGACTCGTACGTACTCCAGGAAGACCTGCAGAGGATTAATGCATGGTGCGACAGCTGGCAGCTTTCCCTAAACGTAGATAAATGTAATATAATGCGCATACATAGGGGCAGAAATCCATTCCAGTACGATTATGCCATAGGTGGTAAATCATTGGAAGTGGTAACGACCGTAAAATACTTAGGAGTTACTATCCGGAGCGATCTGAAGTGGAATGATCACATAAAACAAATAGTGGGAAAAGCAGGCGCCAGGTTGAGATTCATAGGAAGAATTCTAAGAAAATGTGACTCATCGACGAAAGAAGTAGCTTACAAAACGCTTGTTCGTCCGATTCTTGAGTATTGCTCATCAGTATGGGACCCTTACCAGGTTGGATTAATAGAAGAGATAGACATGATCCAGCGAAAAGCAGCGCGATTCGTCATGGGGACATTTAGTCAGCGCGAGAGCGTTACGGAGATGCTGAACAAGCTCCAGTGGCGGACACTTCAAGAAAGGCGTTACGCAATACGGAGAGGTTTATTATCGAAATTACGAGAGAGCACATTCCAGGAAGAGATGGGCAACATATTACTACCGCCCACATATATCTCGCGTAATGATCACAACGAAAAGATCCGAGAAATTAGAGCAAATACGGAGACTTACAAGCAGTCGTTCTTCCCACGCACAATTCGTGAATGGAACAGGGAAGGGGGGATCAGATAGTGGTATAATAAGTACCCTCCGCCACACACCGTAAGGTGGCTCGCGGAGTATAGATGTAGATGTAGATGTAGATGTAGAAGACGCGAGGATTAGCCAGCACTTTGCTCACTAGTATGTCTTGTGGAAGTTTATTAACAACAGGTGGCTTGGTGGGGAGATTGGTGGGGATGCATGGTATGAACAATGAAAGGTTGCTTCAGTTAGGTTCTGAGAAAATCACTAAATAGAAGCCGCCATCAACTCACGACCAATCGTGTATGGGGGATCAAAAGCACTGACTCATCAGTTGTTGTGTGGGGACAGCTGTTATGGGACTCATCTGCCAACGATCTCGTTTCTTGAAACTTTCTAATCAGTTTCCGGAAGATGGCGGATATCAAGATGGCGGACAGCTCTTGCAGGTCATCCCAAAAGTTTTCCCCCATCCCCTTTGCTAATATCCAATCCACCCTATCTCTGATTCTTATCGTTTTTGCGATATTTAGCTCGTTTCCGAATTTTGGTATACCTTGTAGATCAACAAATAGACAAGTTTGCAATTGCCAGTGATCAAGGTTCTGCCAGAGAACTAGAGTATGATTCAGGACAATCGTGATGGGATCTTTCTGTTTCTTCTGACTTAGATTAGGCAGGATCAGCCACGCAGAAAGAATATTACCACAGGAAGAATTGTTTAAGTGGTCAAGGAATCCTTCACGAAGCCGGTTTTCAAGGACATTCAGGTACAATATTGTTTTGCAGCTTCCTGGTCTTTTTCTTGCAGGCAGCGGTCTCGAGGGTAACATATGGTCAGAAGAAATTTGGAATTTACTGATTGATAACACAGTGCCATATAAAATTCTAAGATTCACACATCTCGAATTTAAATGTGAATGAGTACAGTGGAAAAGAGCAGTTGCCACAGATGTGAGAAATTGGATATGACTAAACTAAAAGAGCTCTTTGGTTTCCTCACCTATAATCTGTGTGACATGAAGAGACATTTTTCCTTGTGTTACGAGCTGAAACAGATTCAACATCCCCCTTTAGAACCTCTGTTTCAATTAGTGTCAAGATAGAGCTTAACGTGTGGCGGTGTAACTCCCAGCAGCTATGTCTGAAGTTTTTGCAAAATTTGTAAAAAAACACCAGATAGCTTACACTATGTGTTAGCAAGAAAAGCTGGTGCCCTTCAGACGGAAGTGTAGATGCAGGATCTATGTGCCCTAGAATCTTTGCAGATACAGAATAAAAATTGAGAGCCTAGTTAACTCCAAAATACATTATTTTGTGAGTGTCTATGTTCACACACGCAAGGGTTTAGATGGAAGGACCCTCGCAGCAGAGGATAAAAACTATTCACTCCCCACAGAAACCGACTTCTTACTTCAGTCAAAAGTTTGTATCAAAATATGACTAGTGGCAATTGATATTACTCTGTGGAACTTGCCCAAGCGATGGAGAAATGGGCTTTAATCGGTTGTGATAGTAAGAAAACCTAACAGAACAATTGGTGTAGCTTCAATAAATATGGGTTCACAAAAGATATGAAACACTTTCGTACATTCCGAAGAAAAACAGAGATGTCATGCTGCTGAACAGTATGCGCCATTGACTGGACACAAATAAGGAAACAAAAAAAAAACCTGGAAATTATTAAATTTTATTATGAAACTAAAGGGGAGAGCAGACAGCCTTGATGAAAAGTGTCGTGTTTATTGTTCAGGAAGGAAAACTCGTTGATGGCCCATGGCAATATTTTACAGAACTATATGTATTAATTATTTCATTGCATAAGTATTGTAAAGAGGTACACAGATAACGAGCGTGTAAGCTAGCTGAAATTTATGAAGAAGTTCGCCTAGCAGCTTTTTACTCCTGAAATGGAAAGAAGAATTAGAACTATCCACCTTACACATGAAATGAGGACTTCTATTGGGAGAGTGTAGTGTGTTAGTACAGAAACTGTATCAGTTAATGCAGCAAATGACCGTCTTGAAAAGAAGAAGATGTGTATACTCTATGATCCACAGAAAAGGAAAGAAATGGCATTCGTATGTAAATTGTGCAAGACTCTATATTGGTTGGATATATATGCACCAAAATTTTTTTCCCAGAAATGCACAGACATAGATGTGTGAGTGTTAAGAAAGTTGTGGCAGCTCTGGAACATTGAATTCATATTAATGTCTTTCAGTTCAGTGTGCTGCCTGGTAGTTTACCTTTTCTCCCCAATGACATACAACAATGTCAGCGTGGCTGCGGCGGCTATTCTCTCTTCATGTTGACTTCGTCTCTGAAAATATGTATTTAAAATTGCAAGTACTCGTTTCATCGGGAGAAGGAAAGTAAGATGTAGCTCGGCAGTAGAATGAAAACTTGCGACTTTTACTTAACACAATATTGATACAGTGTAATCATGTACGTCTTTCTCGCACCAGCTCAAAACACCGACAGACACTGAAATCGGTGAAAAAGACAAATAAGGTACAAAAAATAATTTTATTTTTGTTTAATTTAACTTAATTTAATTTTTGTTCTTCAATTTTGTGTCAGTGTAGATATAATCTACATCTTCATCTGTACTCTGTGCACCACCGTGAGGTGCATGGCAGAGGGTACGTCCCATTGTACCAGTTCTTTAGGTTTCTTCCTGTTCTGTTCATATATGGAGCGTGACAAAAATGATTGTTTGGATGCCTCTGTGCGTGCAGTAATTATTCTAATCTCATCCTCGCGATTCCTGTGTGAGCAGTACATAGGGGGTTGTGGTATATCCCTAGGGTAATCATTTAAAACTAGTTCTCGACATTTTATTTATTGACTTTCTCGGCATAGTTGAGCTCTGACTTCAAGAGTCTGCCATTTCAGTTACTTCAATATCTGTGAGACACTCTCCCATGGATTAAACAAACCTGTGACCATTCGTGCTGCCTTTCCTGTACAAATTCAATATCCCCTGTCAGTCCTGTTTGGTATGAGTCCAACACATTTGAGCAATATTCTTAGATAGGTAGCAAGAGCGTTTTGTAACAATCTCATTAGCAGACTGATTGCACTTACCGAGCATTCTAAGAATAAACACGGTCCACCACCTACTTTACCCATGTCTGAACCAATGTGATTATTCAATTTCATATCCTTATAGGATGTTCTACCCAGGTATTTGTATGAGTTGTCCGATTCCATCAGCGACTCATTGATAATATAGTCACAGAATATTACATTTATTCGATTTTTTAAGTGCACAATTTCACATTTCTGAATAATTAGAGCAAGCTGCCAGTCTCAGCATCGCACTGAAATCTTATCAAGATCTGCAGCATCTCTCAGATAGTATGTCATTATAGATAACTGTATCATCTGCAAAATACCTGATTTTACTTCTAATATTGACTGCAAGCTCATTAAGATACAATATGAACAGCAAGGGACCCAACGCACTTTCTGGAGCACATGCAAAGTTACTTCTACATCTGACAATGACTCTCCATCCAAGACAGCATGCTGTGTCCTCCCTACCAAAAAGTCCTCAATTCAGTCACAAATTTCACTTAACACGCATATGGTAATACTTGTGTCAATAAGCGTAAATGTAATACCAAGTCAAACGCTTTTTGAAAATCAAGAAACACTGCATTTACCTGTTTGCCTTCATCCACAGCTTTCCGTATGTCATGTGAGAAAAGTGTGAGTTGGGTTTCAGATGATCAATATTTTCGAAATCCATGCTGTTGACACTGAGGAGGTCATTCTGCTCAAGATACCTCATTGTTTGAGCTCCAAATATGTTCTAAGATTCCACAACAATTTGATGTCAAGGACGCTGGATGGTAGTTTTGTGGATTACTTCTCCTACCCTTCTCGAAGATGGATGTGACCTATGCTACTTTCCAAGAACTGGGCACGGTTTTTTGGTCGATGGATTTACGATAGATTATAGTTATTAGAGGGGCTAACTCAATTGTAGTATAGAATATGAGAGGGATTCCACAGGTGCCTGGAGCTTTGTTCAATTTTAATTATTTCAGCTGTTTCTCTGCGCCACCGACACCAATACTCGTTTCATTCATCTTTTCCGTGGTGCAAGGAGTAAATTGGGGCAATTCCCCTGGGTTTTCCTTTGTAAAGGAACATCTGAAGAAAGGAGTTCAGCTTTTCAGATTTTGCTTTAATACCCTCAGTTTCAGTTTCTCTCTCATTCGCCAGGGTCTGGATACTATCTTTGGTGCCACTAACAGCTTTTATATACGACAAAAATTTCTTTGGATTTTGTGAAACGTCATTTCACAATATTCTGCTACAGTAGTCATTGAACAATCGCGCATTGTTCTCTTGACAATGAAACACATTTCATTCAGCATCTCTCTATCTATAGCCCTATGCTTTGTTTTACACCTATTATGAAGTAATCTCTGTTTCTTTAGAAGTTTCTTAATAGTGAATGTATACCATGGAGGTTCCCTCCCCTTATGAACTGTTCTACTGGGTGCATATCTGGCTTTACGAGGTACATACATCCCTATGATATCTTTGCCGACGGTGCGAATATTTATTTATAAATGTAGCTACACAAATGCCACCCCGCCCCCTCCCCCCATTGTATAATGGCATGATCCATATTACCGGACAACAGTATCCAGTGACGGTGCATTATATGCTGAAGAAACAAAGAAACTCGTTCACCTGATTTATATTGTGTAAGGCCCCCGCGAGCATGCAGAAGTGCCACAACACAACATGGCATGGACATGACTAATGTCTGAAGTAGTGCTGGAGTGAAGTGAGACAATGAATCCTGCAGGGCTGTCCATAAATCCGTAAGAATACGAGGTGGTGGAGATCTCTTCTGAACAGCACATTTCAAAACATCCCAGATATGCTCAATAATGTTCATGTCTGGAGAGTTTGGTGGCTATCAGAATAGATCAGAAGAGTGTAGCAACTCTGGACTTGTCGGGTGTCGCATTGTCCTGCCGTAAAAGCCCAAGTCCGTCGGAATGCACAATGGACATGGATGTATGCAGGTGACCAGACAGGATGCTAACAAACGTGTCACCTGTCAGAGTTGTAGCTAGACATATCAGGGGTCCCAGATCACTCCAGCTGCACACGCCCCACACTATTACACAGCTTGAACAGTCCCCTGCTCACAAGCCCATATCGATGATGTTTTGTTGAATGGTTGCTGAGACTTGTTGATGGCCCAGCATTGAAATCTGCAGGAATTTGTGGAAGAGTTGCACTTCTGTCACGTTGAACGATTCTCTTCAGTCGTCGTTGGTCCCATTCTTGTAGGATCTTTTATCAGCTGTAGCGATGTCGAGATTTTCTGTTTTACCAGATTTCTGATATTCACGATACACTGGTGAAATGTATGTAGGAGAAAATCCCCCCTTCATCGCTACCTTGGAGATGTCCCATCAGTCATGCGTCGATTTTAACACCACGTTCAAACTCACCTGAATCTTGATAACTTGCCATTGTAGCAAGAGTAACCGATCTAACAACTGTGCCAGACACTTGTTGTCTTATACAGGCATTGCCAGCCGCATTGCCGTTTTCTCCTTGCTTATATACTTCTCTGTATTTGAATATGCGTGCCTATACCAGTTTCTTAGTTCACCTCGTCTACTCCTGGAACATGTCATTATATATACATATATAATTATAAATTACAAATTATTTCTACAAATTATTTCTACAACTATTTACAAAAATCTTTTTAACGGTGGCGCCAACAGGCGTATTTGAATTCTGAGACTTTAGCCTGATTATTGGAATCTAACTGCTGCTTCTGCATCATTGTCTTGCACATGCACGTCATGTGTTCACGTGTTGTATGCTGCAAGCGTACTTGAATTTGTTAACATGGCAGTCAAGTTGAGCTGTACATGAGTGTGTTACAATTACACTTGCTCATCCAAAGTAAAAAAAATTTTAATCCCATTGCTGCAACAAGATTTGCTGAGGCTTGTGCATAGCAGAGCCATCGATGCTGTGGCGAGGAGGTTTGTTATTTACTGTCCAGACATTTTTCCTGTCATACCGCACATTTTTCAGTGGTTGAACCAGGCTAATGCTATCAGCATCCCAAAGACATTTAAATGGGTTCAAAGTTAAGTCTCCAGTGCCTATGTTCGTTTCCTTACCCTTTCCATAATAGAATGTCTTGTCGATTCCCGAGTCCACCAAGGATATAAACGTTCGTTATTTCTCAGCACTGCCAAACGTTTTTCATGCGGCACACGGAATTACGGGTTTCGAACCGACACAATATGTTCATAGCACATTTACAGTTATTAGCTTATATATGCAGTCCTGGATAACACATTCAGTTTTACAAAGTCTTTACATTTCATCATTGCTACAATAATTTAGTATTTATACTTTAAAATATATTGGAATGCCGGGTTTGTGTATTTCTTACTCTGTACACATACATATTCGTATTGCATTTACATTTCTTTACATAAGTATTATACAAAAATTACATAAACACTACAGAAATTATACAAACAAGACAGTTAATACTACTACATATCTTGTGATTTTATGTCAGTTACTGTCTTTCAGTTTTTACGTTAACATTTTTTATCACATTTTTCTCTCTGACATTACCCTTTTGAATGTTCATTTATAAGCAATCTGTATCCATAGCCTCATCTAACTTTAACATTACACAGGTTGTCGTTTTCCAATCTCTTTTTCCAGTATTGACAAGATATTCACATACAACATTATCGTGTGATGAACATAAGTTTTATTTTCATACAACACACCTGACGAGAGTATCCATCGTTACAGACACGGATGAAGAAAAGTTTCATGACATGAAATTGAGGTAAGCCTACATAACTACGCTTAGCTGAGGCCACCTGTAGTAAATTGTATACAATTGGCTTCGCTACGCCCCTCAACAAGTTTACTAGCGTATGTCAACTAGTCTACAGTATTTTATTTTTTATTTATTCTATTATCCATCTTTAGGCATTAAAAATGCAATTGATGTCGTCTTCTGTGTACATATAGAGTTTACATAACTAACAGAAATGGTGTAATATATTGTAGATCATTATTGCCTAATAAGATACAAAAATTTGTCCTTGATGCTGCATGAGGTATTTGCATTATTTTTACATGTATAAGTTTAATCCAAGTGAAACTATATTAGTACCGGTACTTAAGATCATCTTTAGTGCACATTATAAACTTTTTTATTGTATAAAAAGCTTTTTCTCTAAGCCATTTCTTTGTGACACTTTAAAACTCATTCAGTGACACATTATGTGCCTCTATTGGCAATATGTTAAATAGTACCTGTAACTATCTTGAGTTTTCTTTACTCTAGCAACTGGGATGTCAATTTACTGTTTTATACTTGTGTCATGGTGATGGATAGATTGTCGTTGTTTGTGACTATGTTGGTTTTCTTTTGTGTGTATCAGACAACTTAGTATAAAGAGGGCTGCAACTGTCAGTATTTTTAGATTTTGAAATATGGTCTACAAGACTCGTTATTTCTGACTCCATGGATGCATCTGACTGCCTTCTTTTGCCAAATGAAAACTTGTTTTGCTCCAGGTGAGTTTCCCCACAACAAAGTCACATATGTTAAATGGGTGTGGAAAAAGGCATAGTATGCTTTGAGTAATAACTTACCACTAACACATGACCTTAGTTTACCTACAGTTTATGTACAGGAAAAAGCATTTAGTTTTTCCACTACTGCAGTCCCTTGTTCATCGTGAGACAGCTATTGAGTGCATCATTCCATGACTGTCTACTCGTGTGCATCCACTTACTTCATGTTTACTATCTACTAATACATTCAGACAGTACAGTGTTATCATCGACTGTAAACAGTGCCAGTGACTTGTACTTCCTTTGCTACTGGATATCACTCTTATGTATTTGTTGGATATGATTATGTCTCAACGAGAATTGTGCCACTGAACAAGTGTAATAGAATATTGAAACAACTTGTGTTCATCTGCAAATGTACTGCAATAACTCTTGCTTGGCGCTCTTCTCAGTCACATGTACTTGTAATGCATAGTTCGACCCCTTCTTAGTCGGTAGCATAAGACGTCAGTTCTACCTTTTCATACATCTGAGGTACTGTAGTTTTTTTCATACACACATTCACACTGTCACAGTCGCACTTATTTTAATACCTATAATTATTTGTTGTCGGTGCTGCTATTATGCTTTGGTACCAAACACCTAACTATTGTGTTCTCTATTTTACCCAGGACGTGACTCTACATCGTTTGTTGGAAGGAGACTTAAATACTAACTGAAAACTAAGCGACTGTTGCTCGCTGGCTACTAATGCATCATATATTCAATGTCTATCAGTACGCAGTTCATTCTTTGTTACGTATTTATCAGAACTCAGAGCGCACATCTTCATACTGCGACTGTCGTCTTGACTTACATATGTCCCTTAGCTTAGTTCCTTCTGATTTCTTAATCTTGGTTTAGTTCTGTAGCGTACACGTTTTATTTCCTTACTAGTCAACTCATCTTATAAGGTTTGTCTAAATGTAGATTGCTTCGCGTTTCTTTGTCTTGATCGCCGTTTGGCGGCGATCCGTCGGCTTATACGAGGTGCATTCAAGTTCTAAGGCCTCCGATTTTTTTTCTCTGGACTGGAAAGAGATAGAAACATGCACATTGTTTTAAAATGAGGCCGCATTCATTTTCAATACCTCCCAGAGATGGCAGCACCGTACGGCAGATGGAATTTTACCGCCAGCGGCGAGAATGAGAACTGTTTTAAATACTTAAAATGGCGACGTTTTCCTTACTTGAACAGCGTGCAATCATTCGTTTTCTGAATTTGGGTGGTGTGAAACCAATTGAAATTCATCGACAGTTGAAGGAGACATGTGGAGATGAGTTATGGATGTGTCGAGAGTGCGTTCATGGGTGCGACAGTTTAATGAACACAGAACATCGTGTGACAACAAACCGAAACAACCTCAGGCTCGCTCAAGCCGGTCTGACGACATGATCGAGAAAGTGGAGAGAATTGTTGTGGGGGATCGCTGAATGACTGTTGAACAGATCGCCTCCAGAGTTGACATTTCTGTGGGTTCTGTGCACACAATCCTGCATGACGACCTGAAAATGCGAAAAGTGTCATCCAGGTGGGTGCCACGAATGCTGACGGACGACCACATGGCTGCCCGTGTGGCATGTTGCCAAGCAATGTTGACGCACAACGACAGCATGAATGGGACTTTCTTTTCGTCGGTTGTGACAATGGATGAGACGTGGATGCCATTTTGCAATCCAGAAACAAAGCGCCAGTCAGCTTAATGGAAGCACGCAGATTCACCGCCACCAAAAAAATTTCGGCTAACCGCCAGTGCTGAAAAAATGATGGTGTCCATGTTCTGGGACAGCGAGGGCGTAATCCTTACCCATTTCGTTCCAAAGGGCACTACGGTAACAGGTGCATCCTACGAAAATGTTTTGAAGAACAAATTCCTTGCTGCACTACAAGAAAAACGTCCGGTAAGGGCTGCGCGTGTGCTGTTTCACCAAGACAACGTACCCGCACATCGAGCTAACGTTACGCAACAGTTTCTTCGTGATAACAACTTTGAAGTGATTCCTCATGCTCCCTACTCACCTGACCTGGCTCCTAGCGACTTTTGGCCTTTTCCAACAATGAAAGACACTCTCCGTGGCCGCACATTCACCAGCCGTGCTGCTATTGCCTCAGCGATTTTCCAGTGGTCAAAACAGACTCCTAAAGAGGTCTTCGCCGCTGCCATGGAATCATGGCGTCAGCGTTGTGAAAAATGTGTACGTCTTCAGGGCGATTACGTCGAGAAGTAACGCCAGTTTCATCGATTTCGGGTGAGTAGTTAATTAGAAAAAAAATCGGAGGCCTTAGAACTTGAATGCACCTCGTACTGTGCTGTTGGTTGTTAACCTTAAAGCTAGATACTGAGCGTTCATAGTTCTTTCCCACTCCTCTTCGGTACTTACTTGCGCTGTGTATGAATCGCACACGTACTATATGTTTAAACAGTACACTGTCAAATAAAAGAATTTACTGCTCTCAGGGAGGGTAATGTTTTCTGGGCTTCTCTGGCCCGCAAAAAAAATTTACATAACCAAAACTTATATCCTAATAAAGCAACGTACATGAAATAGGCAAAAATGAAATCTTTCCTTAACACTAAACATCAGTCGTAATAAGTACATTCATGTAGACAGTAAGTCAACTCTTATATACACTTATATAAATTCCTCCAAGCCATGCTTGATCAGTGTCGAATTTTGTTTAATGCACAAATTCACCTAAATCTTTGTGTGGGTAGTGCCCTTTTTCCTTACCACTATTGAAGTATACTAACTTATAGGCTCCTGGTTGCGGGAGATTGGATATAACAAATGGCCCTGTGTACAGCAGGTGCCACTTGAGATTCAATTTTGGAGGAGTCCTAAGGAGTACTTATTGTCCCACATGGTACTCTACAGCATGTCCCAAGTTCTTATCATACAGTTGCTTTCCGTACTCTATCTTTTCTTCAGTGCTAACCAGTGCCTGACGTATTTTCTCCTCATGCAATAATTTCTTCAAAGCGACCTTGGGTACAGGTTTTTCCCAAACATCTATTTGTTTCTTGTCAACAGCAATTCTGTAGGTGTAAAGCCAATTGAGCTATGTGGAGATTCTTAAGGGGAGCCAGAGGTGGTCAAATCCAAAAAATTACGATTTTTTTTGCTACCGAAAATTAATTGGAACATTCCTCTTTAATTTAAACTTTGAATTATTGTTCTACTCGCTCTAGAAGTGGTGTTATTACCATTTTCCCCCACGCCTGCAGAGGAAATGGGCGGCTGCTGAATGCATCTAACACCCTCTCATGACTTCCTGGCGAACTGCTTGGGATTTTCTAGGCCTGTTACGCATACAGCGCCTTATGTTACGAATACAGCGAGTGTGCAAGGGTTGGCTACATTGTTTTCTGTGACAAATGAAGCGCTAGGAGCGCGGAACATCGTCTCTTTGCTGTTTAACGTTTCGAATTAGTTCAGTGTTGCGCCTGTTGTTAGTAGTATTATGCTTCTTGTGTAAAGCGTTGTTCTGGTTACGATACCACGTTTTAGCAACTGTGTATATAAGAAGAGGAAGAACGTAGGGAAAAGAAAATTAACACTAATACCAAGTTGCGATACTACAATTACTGAAACAGTGCGTTCTTCTGCTAAGCAACACATGGCCGGCCATAGCCCTGTGACATCTTTTAGCAAGAAGCTGACTGGTGGAAGTGACAGATTTCGTGAATATGTTAGTGACAGTGATGATATTAATGAAGTACTGAATATTGGATTATTATCTTCTGTGCTGAAAGAAAGTGTTCTGTGCAAAATGTGTTCAAGTGTAGGAGTGGGACTAAAGATAACAAAGCACTTTGGTTTAGCTTGTGAGATGAAGATAATCTGTGCATGTTGCAAGTATCAAGTGACTTTCTACAATTCACATGCCAGTCTCTTTGGTGAAAATGGACGATCTAGAGTGTTTGATGTGAATGTTCGACTTGTGTATGGTCTTCGATCCATTGGAAAACGGTCTGCTGCTGGTAAACTGTTTTGTGGTATTATGAGCTTGCCATCGCCTCCAAGCAAATTTGGGTACTACTGTGAACTGGTAGGATCCTCTGTTGAAGATGTGGCTTTGAAAACCATGAAGGAAGCAGTGAAGGAATCTGTAGAAATGAACGGTGGTTCTAGGGATTTGGTAGTGGCATTAGATGGTTCCTGGCAAAAGAGGGGTCATAAATCCCTGAATGGGGTTGTAACTGCTACTTGTGGTGATAGTGCAAAAGTGATAGATGTTGCAATATTACCAAAACATTGTAGGTGCAAAAATAAAATCAAAGGAGAGCACAGTGGAATCTGTGAGGCAAATTTTAGTGGATCAAGTGGAGCAATGGAAGTGGATGGAGTGAAACAAATTTTTGAACGTTCAGTTCCCAGATACAACGTTAGGTACAAATACTACCTTGGGGATGGTGACTCCAAAGGTTTCAAGACTATAGAGGAACTGAAACCATATGGAAATGAATTTGTAGTTGAAAAGTTGGAATGCATTGGGCATGTGCACAAGTGTATGGGTGCACGGCTTCGAAGGCTCAAACAAACTTTGAGTTCAAGTAAGCTCAGTGATGGAAAGACAATAGGAGGGAGAGGCAGCCGTACTGATGAGGTGATTGAACGTCTATAGAGATACTATGGGTATGCTATAAGGCAAAATACTAGTAATGTTAGTGACATGCGAAAAGCAGTGTGGGCATTGTTACTTCATACTGCCTCTTCCAATGAATACCCTCAACACAGCCTGTGTCCAAAAGATTCCTGGTGCAAATATAATGCAAAAAAGGACTATGATCACAAACATGGTTTGCCAGCAGCTGTGATAAATGCAATAAAACCAATTTTTCATGACTTAGCACAGCCAGAATTGTTACACAAATGTCTACACAGAAAGATGCAGAATCCTAATGAGAGCGTAAACAATTTGATTTGGAAAGTGATTCCTAAAAGGGCGTTTGTAAGCATAAAAACACTGCACTTTGTCATTTATGATGCAATAGCAACCTACAACCAAGGGAACAGTGTAAAGTGTGAAGTTCTGAAGGCATTAGGATTTACAGCTGGGGTGAACACTGTACGAGCACTAAGAAATATTGACAGAGAAAGGATAAGAGGAGCAGAAAGAAGAGAAAGGCATTTGAAGTATGATGGAACAACAGGCCAGAAAAAAAGACGGAAGAGGAAGCTTCTGGAGGATGAAGAAGAAGACCCTGATAATCCATCCTATAGTGCAAGAATGTATTGAGAAACTTTGATAGCCATTTCCCGTAAATTACAATTTTTCGAATATAAGGAACATTTTCTCAACATCCACTCAAGCTAGAGAGATGAAATTTTTATACAGCACTCCTAGTGGTCAAACTTACATTGTAACACAGACATTTGGCAATATGTTCAGTAGTTTCATTTCAGTTTAATTATAAAGCAATTATTTGTAAAAAATTCGGGTTATTAATAAAAAAATAATTGGAAGGAAACTAGAAAAGATACTCCAAAATCCCTCTGTCATAACTGAAATACTAAACCAATCTATATGTAAAAAAAATCAAATTATTCTATATGGTAGTTTATTCATAAATGTTCCTCAAACTTAGTGATTTTAACATGGGCAGCATAGGCACCTCCGGCTCCCCTTAACAACTTGCTGGAATGGAGTAACTATTCGATCCACCTTGAGTGTTTGTGAGGCGTGAATGTCTGGATAAATCGGTTAAATTCCATAAATATCCTATCTATGGGACATGGTTCTGGGTGCAACCTCGATACAAGTATATGTTTAATGTTGTGAGTGTTCATGAACTCTTTACAAGAGTTGCCCGTTAAGTATGAATGCATTGTCAATCAACAGTATTTGAGGCTTGCCTACTCTGTTTAGATAATCTTTAGTAATTCTTCTGATGATGGAGTTCGCAGTCACTGACCACACAGCATACAATCTGGTGTACTTGGAGAAAACGCCATATAGTGGAACAACATACCACCTTTCCCTTGTGGCTACTGTCCAGCTGTGTCCAATGAAGCTATCTCCAAAGGTCTTTTAGGAGTACCAGGTGTAGTTCATTTAGTTTTGAATTATTTGTATGCTTAGCCATCTGAGACACAACACATTTCCGTATTTTCTGCAGATCTTCTCGTCTTAAATTTGGATAGTGACAATAAGTGCTTATCGTACTAAGGCATTTGGAGATGCTAAAGTGTTCCCCAAACATTGTAAGTGTATAAAATAAAGTCGATAACGTGATCCTCTGGTAAACAAACACTCCACTGGCTCTGCTATAGGTGGTGTTGGTGAAACAATACGTCTTGGTAAATCATAAAAAACTTTTTCAACCTGTCACCATTGTTCTACAGCAGTTTTAGCCTTAACTTTTGCCATCTGGGATCCTTCTGTTGTAACTGTTCCATGATTTTACACATCCTAACATAGTATGGCTGTTGTGTTTTACCTTTCATCAACAGAACCTTGATTTCTGAATTGTTCTCCACGAATTCCAAGAATTCGTCTAGACCTTATGGAAGCCTCGATAAGGCATCAGCAATTACGTTTTGATTATCTTTCATACACATAATTTAAAAATCCTGTAAATGCAAACACGACCTTGCGAGCCTCTTTTGTAAGAG
The DNA here is from genome assembly GCF_023864275.1 of Schistocerca cancellata. Classification (NCBI taxonomy): domain Eukaryota; kingdom Metazoa; phylum Arthropoda; class Insecta; order Orthoptera; family Acrididae; genus Schistocerca; species Schistocerca cancellata. The sequence goes on from NC_064631.1 coordinate 576,141,354, forward strand.
TCCAGAAGTGAGAAGGAAGGATGGTCGCAATATGCCTTGGTATGCTTTCCACAGAGGTAACATTCGAACTTTTCGAAAGCCCATACTACCTCGAGAGCTTCCAATTCGATCACGGAATATGGTCGCCCAGTTTCAGATAGTGTCCTATTAGCAAAACTAATTACCTTGGTGTAAGCTCCCCATTTGTGTCAGTGATTTGGAATAAACAAGCCCTCAGCCCTTGTGAGGACATGTCTGTACACAGACAAAAATCCTGGGTCATGTCTGGATGATGTAAGAAAGCTTCTTTATGTTGTCAAAATGAGTTTGGCATTGCTTGATCCATGGCTAATGGTGGGCCTACTGTTGAAGAGTCAATAGCGCATCATTATTTAAAAGCTCCTGGGGTATATATTTTATGAAGAAAGATACTAATCCAAGATGTCTCTTCAACCGTTTCTTATTTTCCATACAGGGCAGTGTCTGACAGTAACAAGCTTCTCAGGATCTGAAAGTAAGCCTTGAGGTGATGTTATGTGTCTAAGGAATTTAACCCTTTCCTTACTGAAATATATTACGTTAGGTTGGGTGTAACTCCGAATTCTGAAAACCTTTACAAGACTTGAGCCAAGAGCCTTAAGTGTTGTGACCACATTGGGGTAAAATCAGTAAATCATTAATGTACTCAGTGACTGTACTTAACAATTGAAGACACGCATGGAGAAATGGGCTAACCCTCAAAAATAAAAACTTAGAGATAAGTGTTGCCATCTATTGCTGGGTACAGGAACTATCAAAACTGACACTGGTCTCTCGCCTATATATCACATTAGAATATTTAGAGGTGAGACCAATGTCGGTTTTGATAGATCCGTTACCCAGCAGCAGAGGGCAACATTATCTGTAAGCTTTTACATTTGAAGGTTTGCCAATTTTTCTGAACATGTCTTCAGTTCACGTTCTAAGACTCGATCTGAGGCAGAAATAAATGTGCCTGCGTTGATGTTTAATGCAAAAGGGAGAACACAGAACTCATATCTTCTGCCCCCACATACAAACGCAGTGTACTTACGACTGTCTTCACATAGTGCAATTTGCCAGTATTAGGTACAGAGATCTGGTACTTAACGTTATGGAATTTTAGAAGTTGTTCTTCCAGGTTGTCAAGCCACGTCCTGACAGGCACAATAACTTTATTTACTCCATGTGCGTCGAACACGAGGCGGACACTACCGTCTGGTTTGCTAATGCCCAAAATGGGGCTATAGTATGGAGATAAACATGGTTGCATTATTTCCCAGTTTAGCATTCTATTGGTCTCTTTCCTTACAGCCTCATTCTTGGCCCATGGAATGGGGTAAGACAAAAAGCGGAAGGTTTCATATTGTTATACCTCCATTTTGTATTTGTGTCCTTTGATTATGCCAAGGCATCATTCAAAAAAATGAGAAAACGCATTAAAAGTTCCTGTAGTTCATCCTTTTGTTCTTCTGTATGACACATTGACTCACTTACCTTGATGTGCACGATTTCAGGGCCTATTTCCTCTTCCTGTGATTGATCAAATCCTTGCGTGTTTACAAGCATAACGGTAGGATAGAAGAATTGTCTTCAAACGTCAGTAGTGTGTTTTTGTTTGCTTTCTCTGGCGTTTGACTTGACTAGGTCTACTGAATATTGTTAGTCGTTCACAACAAAATGACACTTCCCCTTACCAATGTCAATTTGTGCTTGGTACTTCCTAATGGTGTCCATGCCGATAAGATCATTGACTATTAACCTCTGAGCCACAAGAAAAATGCATTGTAAAGAGAAGCTCTGAATCTGAATATGAATCCATGCCCCTAATTTTATGCCTTTAACCTAACCTCCTGCAGCTGTTTGGATTTTACAGTTTTGGACTGGCAGTATCAGTATGTGTAATTGTTCAAACAGACCATGTGGAGTTATATTTGCTGTCGCTTCAGTGTCCAGTACTATGGGTACCCTACAACAAAGTATTTGTGCACTGATTAGTGCCTGTACTGTGTCTTCATATTCATCTACATAGTTGGTAATATCCTGCTGACCGACGTCATCTATGATATTACCACAGTTGTCATATTTAAGTAAACAGTTTTTAACTATTTCCATGTCCCTACCGCTATTACTTGCTATCGAACAGGGGCCTATCGAGACCGTTTCGAGTTTTCTGAATTACCCTGGGCACTGACCTTCTCGTCAGGTATAAACTCAACTATGTGTACATTATGTGTCTGGTTTCACCAGTTAGTATCCTCCATGGGTCTCAACTTGCAATGTCGTTGTCCCTAGCTGTTATTCAAAACGTAATTTTGAATACTGATTATAGTCAGACGGTGGAGGATTATTTTGTCGCCCAGTTGCGTTCTGTGCCTGCCAGTTGCTATTCTGATCATTGCTTCAGGTCAATGACCCGTTGTATACTACCTGACTATAACCTCCCTGGCCATTAAATCTTTTCCGATTCAAATTCTATAGTTATTTTTAAATGCTCTCTTGAATTTTTGCCCCTTTCCGTTACCAAATTCGTTCCTGTTGGTATTGTTGCAGAGGGGAATATGGCTACTGACCGTGTTGGTTGTTGTCATTTCCGCCATGTTGTGCATTAGTCCATGTGGGGTCTACCTTCGCGCAATCACTTTTTGGTTGGACAAGTCTCTCTTCATAAATAAATCAATGAACTCGAGAACTGAGAGAATATAGCATTGCCGACCAGGAGATCCCACACACGGAAGCTCGGCCACAGAGAGAAAGTCTTATTGCAGTCGACGCCACACTGGGCGACTCGCATGCGGTGTTGGTGATGAGGATGAAATAAAGATGAGTACAACACAACACCCAATTCATGAGGGGAGAAAATCTCGAACCCCGCCGGGAGTTGAACCAGGGGTCCCTGCAAGGGAGGCAAGCATGTAACCACTCATCTAAGCAGGTGGACAACTGAGAGGAAATTCTTGGAATCGTGTTCAGGAGTGGTGATTAACATCTCACTTACGTTAGCCACTTTTCAAGATTTTTAGGACATCTAAGTGTGACATTCAGTTTGTCCAGTAACGGGTTTTATTTACATACTTCTCATAATAACTTCTGAGCCCTCTGTGTTCACTTCTCAAATATCTTCTGAGCCCTCTGTGTTCACTTCTCAAAGTAACTTCTGGGCCCTCTGTGTTTACAGCTTAATGGAGCTGGGTCAAATACTTTGCACTTCAGTCACTCTTGTACTGCATTGGAGCATAACTTTTCTAACAATGCCCTTTTAAACTGTTCGAAGATGTGACGTTTTTCCTCCATGTCAGTGGCCCACAGCAACACATCACCTGTGTATAACCTACCACAAAGTCTATCTTCTGCACTTCAGTCCAGTTCCTTGGGAAAACGCTCTGAAAGACTGTTATGAAGATGACTGAGTTTATTTGCTTACCTTTCGAAGAAAAAATCGGGAAGTGCCTGTGTCGTAGTAAGCCTTCATCCACGAGCAAAGTAGAAAGACATGCAGCATTGTCCATTGCCGGAGTGCCATTGTTTTGATGTATCGGATCATATTCCAAATATCTCTGTGTGACAGGGACAGAAGTCGGCAGCGCCTGTTGCATTTTATGACTGTTGAAATTTTTAAAAATATTGGGTATCCAATATATCGATATCTAAAAAATATTGTCGTAGGCCCTCGATATACCGAGGAAAAGTATCGACATATAGACGGAAAAAATATAGACGTGCTGGTCTATAAAAATATCGGCTGCAAATTGTAAATATACTGCCACTTTCAGAGCCGTATATTTAAGTATAGATTCATTATTAGATATTCTGTCCATCAATAAGCTAGCTGCCTGCTTATCCCTCTTAGAGCAAGAATTGAAAGGGAAACGATGCACTTTCACACTTGACGGCTTGGCGATAACCACTTTGCTAACAATGGTAACAGCATGTAAGTGACGCAATAAGAGGTGTCCGATGTGTCCGTCGCTCGGTTTCGCCATGCATTGGATTTGTCCGGAATACTTCATATTGACTTCCCTGTTTTTTTCATTTCTGCAAACATCAGCGACCTAGCAGTAGCAATGCCAAAATTGTGTGGTGAAATTAAATGTTGCAGTTTGTGTTGGTAGCCCGAGAAACGATTACTTCAGGATTTCACCTCACGCGTCTCTGTTACCAAATGAGGTGGTGCAGTTGTTAGTACACTGGACTTGCATTCGGGAGGACAACAGTTCAAACTCGTGTCTAGCTGTCCTGATGTATGTTTTCCCTGATTTCACTAAATCGCTTCAGGAAAGTGGCGAGACTGTTCCTTTGGAAGGGCACATCTTACTTTCTTCTCCATTCTTCCCTAATCTGATTGAATCAATAACCTCGCAGTTTGATATCCTCTCCCAAATCATACAACCACCCAACCGTCTCCACCAACGGCAAAGACCAAGCTTGTCGTTTAGATTTTTGCGCATCATTTTCAGCAATTGTCTTTGCGGAATGCCAACATGAAGAAATAGAACACCAGTTGTGTTAAAAATGTGTTTCACAAAGTAAAAGAGAAAGACTGGACGTGATGAAAGCTCAGAAAGTAGTAAGACTCCTTCACACAGTGAAAGTAAAATTATGTTCTACTGCTACTTCAAAGGAACAATTTCAAATATTTACAGAAATGTCTGTAATTCGATATAGACAAATCGATATACCGATGAGAAATTGTGACCTATGTAAATGGATATTTTTATGAAATAATATCGATATCTCTTCAACAGCAGTACAGCATCTTATAGTTACCATCTGTTTCACCTGATGGATTGGGGTTGAATGTTCCCTTTCCTTTTCATTGTTACTAACAATGTTAGTCCGCGATTTTTCTCTGCTGCTTTTAACATCTGATCTTTTTAAACTCTTAGTTCTGCCTTCTGGACCTTCATTGCTTCCTCGATCACATCTATATAACCCTTGTGCTCCTGAACTACCTTCTGCACCAGGGTACTTCACTGGCCTAGGATACCAGCCTTGGCTCTATCCTTTATTTCCTTAATGTTTTTATCTATCTTTTCTTTCTCCTTTCTCATGAAATGAGTATTTAAACTTATGGTACTTAGTTGCAATGGTAGGTCTTGCACCTTTTCAGGTATGCTGTTTGCAGCCCGTGAGGGTATTTATATTCTGGCATAATTGAGACTGCTCCTGCTGCAGTTTTGTCTGAGCCCCAGATACTTTCTTCGCCTTTTCCACCAACTGTTCTTGTACCTTACCCTACTGATGGCACTTTTTGGCTTAAATTATTTAGATCTTGCGACAAATCAGTGAGCAATTGTGTTTTTAGGTCGTTCCCCATACTTACAAGTGTATGCGATAATTCATTTGAAAGATCAGGACACATATATTTTGCCAATTAATTGAACTGTTGTGTTATGTCGGTTTTGAAAGCATCAAGAGTTTGCTTTTGCTGTTCAAGAAATTCATTTTTTGTATCTGTCTGTTGTTTTGTAAAATAATTAAATTTTTGTTTTGTTGTTTTGAAAAATCATTAAATTTTGCGTCAGTACTTTGTTCGACTCTTTGCTATTGTTCTTTCTTACACTCGTTCTTAAAGCCATTGAAGCCTTGTATAAATAACTGTTACGACATTTTCATCTTGATCGTTTTTTTTGTGTATGCAGTGCACCATGTCCAACCACGTTTGCATTAGGCGTAAGTGTAGCAGGCAAGGAATTATTTAATAAGTCCGAGCTGTCGCACATTACATTTTCAACAAGAGAAAAAATACTCTCTGGCGAAAATTGTGACCCAGTCTCTCCTACTGTGATCGTTGTGTCATTTTGAACGATAATGTTACTATCATCTGTGTCCATGTTAAATGAAAATTGAAATTGGTTGTTGTCACTGCGACTGACACTTTCAGTTTCGATTTCATTTGTTGCCACATTGGTTTCGGTGAGTTCTTGTACATGGCTCTCAGCAATGGACTGGCATCAATGTGCCTACTGTGTGCACTCATTTTCTGATAATTTTACGAAATGACAAAATAAATGAATATTTTTGAAAGTGAAATATTGTTCTTGTAGTAGTGAGGATAAGGATACCACTATGGAACCTATTCAATGCTGCCTCATTAACATGAATCCAAATAAATTGTCAGCATAACTTAATTGTATGCACACATTTCTCTCCCTAAAATTAAATTTCTGTTCAAATGTCTACATATTTTACGAGAATGCCTCAATTTGGGAATTGGATTAGGAAAGGTACTACGATCACTATTGGCAAAGACGCTACTAAGTGCAGTCTTGAAAGCAATGGATCTCAACTTTTCTTACATTTCTGTTGGCTTCCTCACTCCTTCTAGGATCAATTGTCCAAATGGTTATGTTTAATCTTTAGCATATCGTTTGATTTCCATCCTCATTGTGATAATGTAGTATCCTATTTAAGAAATAGCGAAGAACAATTAGTATAATAGACACTTTGCAAAATTATATAAATATTTTAAATTATTACAAATGTGCTAACTCTCTCTCAATGGCGACGTCCTTCTGTAGCTTGCCAGATATATTGATTGTATATATATATATATATATATATATATATATATATATATATATATATATATATATATATATATATATATATATATATAATGTACAACATGCTGGCGTGGCTGTGGCGGCTATTCTCTCTTCATGTTGACTTCGTCTCCAAAAATCTCCATTTAAAATTAAAAGTCCTCCTTCCATCGGGAGGAGGAAAGTAGGATGCAGCTTGGTCGTGGACAGAAAACTTACTACTTCCGCATATCATAACTCTTACTAACACAAAACTGATACAGTGTAATCACATCCATCTTTTTCGCACCAGCTCAAAATACAAACAGACACCAAGATTGGTGAAGAAAGACAAATGAGGTACATAAGATAATTGCTATGTTTATTCTTCAATTTTCTGTCAGTGTAGATATAATCATACATCCCTACGATATCTTTGCCTTACAGAGACAGCCTGAATATATATTTATATGTGTAGGCCATCTAAAGATCCTACACAACTCCTATTTGTCTTGGGTACTCCAAGAAAGTACAAGTAAGATGTGTTTCGTAGCTTCAGGAGGGAAACACCTAAGACATCAGTATCCAGTAAAATTTTCAAAATAGTCATTTCTTCAGTGTTCCAGTAAAATACTTAGAAGTGTTAGTTAAAATCAAATGCATTCTTAGTGGTTGTAAAGAAAAACGCAGGTCCCAGCACTGAATATCAATTTTGCAGACTTTCTTTTTGTGCCTGTCAGGAGCAATTTTTATTTGCAAGTTTAGGCATTGGAATTTAGTTTGTTATAAAATCTCACTGGCTACAGAGACACTATAATATTTCAGAATGTGTGCTGTTTAAAAAAGTTTAAAAAAATGTGATTTTGCTTGATAGAAAGTAAAATACTGCAGACTTTATTTAGTGCAATAACATCAAGAAGGAGTATTTAAACAGCATTTAAGTAAATATAAAAATAAATGTTATGCTATTTAAATTAAAATTTTCAAATGATTTATATTTTACAACTTTATTAAACTTAAGGATCATAGACTGCACCTCGTAGTATATGACACAGTATAGTCACCTTAGGAGTGAAGGGTTATGAGATAAGGTAAAGTTGTGGTATAAACTAGTATTATTTGTATTTTTTACAAGTTTCCAAATGTATTTTAAGGTGGGGAATACTGTGCCTATTTGTATGACAGAAAGAAATATTTCCTATTTAAATTCGAAATGGGAACCATAGTATTTACTTATAGGAGTATTATATGAAGAATAATTTAATCTGAATACTATGGAGAGAACAATTACACTGTCAGGTGTATGATGAAAATCATTACAAAATGGATACTTTTTCTAGGAAAAAGAAAAGTACCTTATCAATTACTAAATACAATTATCGAATAGAAACCTGATATGCAATAATTCCCCCCCCCCCCCCATGAACCATGGACCTTGCCGTTGGTGGGGAGACATGCGTGCCTCAGTGATACAAATAGCCATACCGTAGGTGCAACCACAACAGAGGGGTATCTGTTGAGAAGCCAGACAAACGTGTGGTTCCAGAAGAGGGGCAGCAGCCTTTTCAGTAGTTTCAGGGGCAACAGTCTGGATGATTGACTGATCTGGCCTTGTAACATAACCAAAACTGCCTTGCTGTGCTGGTACTGCGAACGGCTGAAAGCAAGGGGAAACAACGGCCGTAATTTTTCCCGAGGGCATGCAGCTTTACTGTATGGTTATATGATGATGGCGTCCTATTGGGTAAAATATTCCAGAGGTAAAATAGTCCCCCATTCGGATCTCCAGGCGGGGACTACTCAGGAGGACGTCGTTATCAGGAGAAAGAAAACTGGCATTCTACAGATGGGAGTGTGGAATGTCAGATCCCTTAATAGGGCAGGTAGGTTAGAAAATTTAAAAAGGGAAATGGATAGGTTAAAGTTAGATATAGTGAGAATTAGTGAAGTTTGGTGGTAGGAGGAACAAGACTTTTGGTCAGGCGAATACAGCTATAAATACAAAATCAAATAGGGGTAATGGAGGAGTAGGTTTAATAATGAATAAAAAAATAGGAATGCAGGTAAGCTACTACAAACAGCAAAGTGAACGCATTATTGTGGCCAAGATAGACACAAAGCCCAGGCCTACCACAGTAGTACAAGTTTATATGCCAACTAGCTCTGCAGATGACGAAGAAATTGATGAAATGTATGACGAAATAAAAGAAATTATTCAGATAGTGAAGGGAGATGAAAATTTAATAGTCATGGGTGACTGGAATTTGAGAGTAGGAAAAGGGAGAGAAGGAAACATCGTAGGTGAATATGGATTGGGGGGAAGAAATGAAAGAGGAAGCCGCCTGGTAGAATTTTGGACAGAGCACAACTTAATCATAGCTAACACTTGGTTCAAGAATTATAAAAGAAGGTTGTATACATGGAAGACTCCTGGAGATACTGACAGGTTTCAGATAGATTATATACTGGTAAGACAGAGATTTAGGAACCAAGTTTTAAATTGTAAGACATTTCCAGGGGCAGATGTGGACTCTAACTACAATCTATTGGTTATGAACTGTAGACAAAAACTGAAGAAACTGCAAAAAGGTGAGAATTTAAGGAGATGCGACCTGGATAAACTGACTAAACGAGAGGTTGTAGAGAGTTTCAGGGAGAGGATAAGGGAACAATTGACAGGAATGGGGGAAAGAAATACAGTAGAAGAAGAATGGGTAGCTCTGAGGGATGAAGTAGTGAAGGCAGCAGAGGATCAAGTAGGTAAAAATACGAGGGCTAATAGAAATCCTTGGGTAACAGAAGAAATATTGAATTTGATTGATGAAAGGAGAAAATATAAACATGCAGTAAATGAAACAGGCAAAAAGGAATACAAATGTCTCAAAAATGAGATCGACAGGAAGTGCAAAATGGCTAAGCAGGGATGGCTAGAGGACAAATGTAAGGATGTAGAGGCTTGTCTCACCAGGGGTAAGATAGATACTGCCTACAGGAAAATTAAAGAGACCTTTGGAGAAAAGAGAACCACTTGTATGAATATCAAGAGCTCATTTGGAAACCCAGTTCTGAGCAAAGAAGGGAAAGCAGAAAGGTGGAAGGAGTATATAGAGGGTCTATACAAGGGCTATGTACTTGAGGACAATATTATGGCAAAGCAAGAGGATGTAGATGAAGATGAAATGGGAGATATGATACTGTGTGAAGAGTTTGACAAAGCACTGAAAGACCTGAGTCGAGGCCCCGGGAGTAGACAACATTCCATTAGAGCTACTGATGGCCTTGGGAGAGCCAGTCCTGACAAAACTCTAGCATCTAGTGAGCAAGATATATGAGACAGGCGAAGTACCCTCAGACTTCAAGAAGAATATAATAATTCCAATACCAAAGAAAGCAGGTGTTGACAGATGTGAAAATTACCGAACTATCAGTTTAATAAGTCACGGCTGCAAAATACTAACGCGAATTCTTTACAGACGAATAGAAAAACTAGTAGAAGCTGACCTTGGGGAAGATCAGTTTGGATTCCGTAGAAATATTGGAACACGTGAGGCAATACTGACTCCACGACTTATCTTAGAAGCTAGATTAAGCAAACCTACGTTTCTAGCATTTGTAGACTTAGAGAAAGCTTTTGACAATGTTGACTGGAATACTCTCTTTCAAATTCTGAAGGTGGCAGGGGTAAAATACAGGGAGCAAATGGCTATTTACAATTTGTACAGAAACCAGCTGGCAGGACACGAAAGGGAAGCAGTGGTTGGGAAGGGAGTCAGACAGGGTTGTAAACTCTCCCCAATGTTATTCAATCTGTATATTGAGCAAGCAGTGAAGGAAACAAAAGAAAAATTCGGAGTAGGTATTAAAATCAATGGAGAAGAAATAAAAACTTTAAGGTTAGCCAATGACATTGTAATACTGTCAGAGACAGCAAAGGACTTGGAAGAGCAGTTGAATGGGATGTACAGTGTCTTGAAAGGAGGATATAAGGTGAACATCAACAAAACAAAACGAGGATAATGGAATGTAGTCGAATTAAATCGGGTGATGCTGAGGGAATTAGATTAGGAAATGAGACACTTAAAGTAGTAAAGGAGTTTTGCTATTTGGGGAGCAAAATAACTGATGATGGTAGAAATAGAGAGGATATAAAATGTAGACTGGCATTGGCAAGGAAAGCGTTTCTGAAGAAGAGAAATTTGTTAACATCGAGTATAGATTTAAGTGTCAGGAAGTCATTTCTGAAAGTATTTGTATGGAGTGTATGGAAGTGAAACGTGGACGATAAATAGTTTGGACAAGAACAGAATAGAAGCTTTTGAAATGTGGTGCTACAGAAGAATGCTGAAGATTAGATGGGTAGATAACTTAACTAATGAGGAGCTATTGAATAGGATTGGGGAGAAGAGAAATTTGTGGCACAACTTGAATAGAAGAAGGGATCGTTTGGTAGGACATGTTCTGGGGCATCAAGGGATCACCAATTTAGTATTGGAGGGCAGTGTGGAGGGTAAAAATCGTAGAGGAAGACAAAGAGATGAATACACTAAGCAGATTCAGAAGGATGTAGGTTGCAGTAGTTACTGGGAGATGAAGAAGCTTGCACAGGATAGAGTAGCATGGAGAGCTGCATCAAACCAGTCTCTGGACTGAAGACCACAACAACAACAACATGCAATAAGTTACGTCTGAATGGATTAATGTCACTGGTTTATTCCTAATGTTTTATTGACAAATAAAGGATGATAAATCGAAAAAGGTATGTTATCTGTAACTTAAGGATGAACAAAAGACTTTTGTAGATGCTAATTATAGCATGGAATGAGACATAGAAATTTTGATTTTTCATAGTTATCAGGAAACACACTGAAGGCATTATTACATCCATACAATAACTTGATATTCATGAAACCTTTGCATTTGTGCACTGCTTGTATTTATTAGATGTTGAAGAAGATTTATATTATTTCCTTGATTTGGTTGTACGTTGTGGAGCATTTAATATCATATGCACAATGCTCACACTGATAAATATACACTGAAGTGCGTAAGAATATGGTGCAGGCATGTTTACTCAAATACAGGCAGAAAACGGTGTTGCATTCGGCAACACCTATCTAAGACAACAAGAGTCTGGCGCAGTTGTTAGATCATTTACTTTTGCTACAATGGCAAGTTACCAAGATTTAAGTGAGTCTGAATGCGGCTTTATAGTCGGGGCACGAGTGATGGGACACAGCATCTCCAATGTAGCGATAAAGTGGGGATTTTCCATATGACCATTTCATGAGTGTACCATGAATATCAAGAATCCCGTAAAACATCAAATCTCTGACATCTCTGCAGCTGGAAAAATATCCTGCAAGAATGGAACCAACAACCTGCAGAGAATCGTTCGACATGACAGACGTGCAACTATTCCGCAAATTGCTGCAGATATCAATGCCAGGCCATCAACTAGTGTCAGCATGCAAACCATTCAACGCAACGTCATCAATATGGACTTTCGGAATTGACGACACACTTGTGTACTGATGATGACTGAATGACACAAAGCTTAACGCCTCACCTGGACCCATCAACACCGACATTGGATTGTTGATGACTGGAAACATGTTGTCTGGTCAGATGAGTCTCTTTTCAAATTGTATCAAGGAGGTGGACGCATACAGGTATGGAGACAACCTCATGAATCCATGGACCCTGCATGCCAGCAGGGGACTGTTCAAGCTGGTGGAGGCTCAGTAATGGTGTGGAACATGTGAAGTTGGAGCGATATGGGACGCCTGATATGTGTAGACATGGCTCTGACAGGTGACACATATGTAAGCAACCTGTATGATCATCTGCATCCATTCATGTTCTTTGAGCATTCCGACGGAGTTGGGCAATTCCAGCAGGACAATACGATACCCCACATGTCCAGAATTGCTACAGAGTGGCTCAAGGAACGCTCTTCTGAGTTCGGACACTTCCACTAGCCACCAAACTCCACAGACATGAACATTATTGACCATATCTGGGACGCCTTGCAACATGCTGTTCAGAAGAGATTCAGATATTAGTAGAGTCCATGCCACATCGTGTTGCTGCACTTCTGCATTCTCTCAGAGACCATACACTGTATTAGGCAGGTGTACCAGTTTCTTGGGCTCTTCAGAGTGTTCATGTGTGTGTGTGTGTGTGTGTGTGTGTGTGTGTGTGTGTGTGTGTGTGTGGGTGGGTGGGTGGGTGTGTGCATGGGTGGGTGGCTGATTCACGAAGATAAGAAAATATTTTAATATGTTATTCTACAGGTAAAGCTAAAGAAAAAAGTTCACATAAACATAGGTCCGCAAATTCTTGGTTACGAAGTTATGGCTAATAAAAGATTTTGCTTGAAATTTAGCAACTTCGCTAATATGTTGCCATCGCAAAACTGTAGGAGGTTAAAGTAAAGCACGATTTCCATACATTGTGTTATTATTGATGTCGTGAATCTAATAAAACATATCCCAGACGTGTATCTGCTGTAGTTTTTATTGATTATGAACGCTAGGTAGAGAACCTCTCTCCCGTAACATTCGAAATACTCCACTAATGGTTTGTACATTTGGAATCCTCCGAGTTGGATAACATATGCAATAGTTGTGAACTTCAGCTATAGCGTTAGCATCACATTTGCCATAAATAAACACCATATCGCCATATTCATCCCTTGTAAATTTGAAAGGCATCCCTATTTCATAAAATATCTACAAACTACAGCAGTTGCTTTGTGGTTTCACTTAAATACACTGTTGTTATTATGTTCTTTCACTGAACAATACAGAAAACTAACTCGTTCCAAGGTTAGGAAACGACTGAAACAACTCAGTAACTGTTGCCAACAATGACAGAAACGTCTCTGCATTCTTAATGGAAACTAAACAAATTTACTTGTATAATAATTTTAGCTTGTCTGAATGTTCCGGAAAACTACTGCAGATACATGGCACATGTTTTATTAGATTCACCAGACCAATAACAACAAAATAAATGGAAATCGTGCTTTACTTTAACCATGTATAGTTTGGCGATGGCTTTATATTAGCGAATTTGTTAAATCTCTGGCAAAATCTTTTACTAGCCGTAACTCAACATTTGCAGACCTATGTTTATATGAGATTTTTTCTTAGTTTTACTTGCAGAGTAACATATTAAAATATTTGCATATCATACAGGGTGATCCATCTGAAGTTTTGGATGAGATTATCTCGAAAACTATACATGGGGTAAAAATAGTGGGGAGGCAAGTTCGTAAGCTCAAAGGGGAACATTAAATGATACTACATGTGACCTCCAACCCCCTTGGATTGGAGGTCACATGTAGTGACCTTTTAAATCTTAAATGGAAAACCCCACTTTTTATTGCAGATTGTCCATAAAAAAAGTAATCAAGTTTTGTCTGAAACATTTTTAAAACATTGACAGGTGGCACTGAAATCGAGAAAAAGAAAAATTGGGAAGAACTCTGATTTATTTAGAATTATCCGCGAAAGACGCATGAATTCGATAAAAAAAAAAATGTGCACCAATTCTTTCATTACTTGCAAAATGTATCCTACCCGCCACAGTTTTTGATGGAAGGAGGCGGAATGGTATTAAAACCTCGTTAGGGAACTCTTCACAATTGCATTTCTCACACAGGACTCTAGCGACAGCGAAACACGGGAAGTGATGTAGTACACAGAAGTTACCACATCCAGATGTGATCAAATATTCCGTCAAATATATTTGACAAAGATCTTTGACGTAGCGCTAGAAGGGGTATTACACTGTCATCATATTTATTATTTTTCGTCAAAGTTCAAGATGGCTGACAACAACAACTTGTTATTAACCGCAGCAGTTGCAAGTACAACAATTGAACTGTGTGCACTTGTGGAAGAGAAGCGGGGGAAAAAGGAAACATACCTGGGTGAAGCCGTGGGTTTTACGACATCACGATAAAAGCATTCAACAAAACTTGTTATGTGAGCTTATAGTGGAGGACGTCATCAATTACTTAAGAATGGATGAGCATACATTTCTGTATGTGCTCAATGAAGTGTATCCTCATATCACAAAGCACAATATTCACTTAAGAACTGCTAGATCTGCAGAAGATGGGCTCACTGTAAAACTCCGATTCATTGCTACAGGAAAGGGTTAGGTTAGGTCAGCTCTCCAATCTTCGTAATCTATTTTTGTATTCAGCGTTCCTCACATTGTAAAGCGCCTCATCAGCTTCATACATCCCTATTAATTTTGTAGTTGTCGGCACACACCAATTGTATTTACCGGCAATGTTTATAAAATCACTTCAGACGACAGAATGCAGCGATGCTAGCGCTCCATGTGGTATTATGGCACATTGCAGTGAACAGAAGACAAGCGACTTCTTTGATCAAATCTACAGCGAGGCCCTAGATTTGATCAAATATTGGACGACATTTGACAAAGTTCCCTATTGCACCATCAAATACGAGGGTTGTTTTTTAAGTAAGGGCCGTTTTTATTTTAAAAAAAACATACAAATACTTTTGTAAAAAACTTTTATTTTTTTGATTCTACACACTTTTACCTATTTCTCTACATAGTTGCCTTGTTTATTTAAGCACTTGTCATACCATACAACTAAGTTTTTAATTCCCTCTTCAAAGAATTCGGCCGCCTGCTCCGACAGCCAAGAGTTCACGGCCGCTTTCACTTCATCGTCGTCATTGAAGCACTGCCCGCCAAGATGGTGTTTCAGGTACTGGAAAAGGTGAAAATCGCTAGGAGCAAGGTCGGGGCTGTATGGTACATGGTCCAAAACTTCCCAGCCAAAAGAATCAATCAAACCCCGAGTCTTTTGAGAGGTGTGAGGCCTAGCGTTATCGTGCAGGAGCAAAACTCCTTTTGTCAGCATGCCGCGCCTTTTGTTTTGAATTGCTCTGCGGAGCTTCTTTAGAGTTGCACAGTAGCCATCTGAGTTGATTGTCGTTCCTCGTGGCATAAAGTCCACTAGCAAAATACCGCGCCGGTCCCAAAACACAGTTGCCATAATCTTGCGCTTTGACAGCGTCTGTTTGGCTTTGACCTTGATGGGTGAGGTTGTGTGTCGCCATTCCATCGATTGTCGCTTGCTTTCGGGAGTGATATGAGATACCCATGTTTCATCTCCAGTGACAATTTGACTCAACATGTCATCCCCTTCTTCCTTGTAACGAATCAAAAAGTCCAATGAAGTGGCAAATCTCTTCCCTTTGTGGTCCTCTGTGAGGAGTCTGGGTACCCACCGAGAACACAGTTTCTTAAAGTTTAGGTTTTCAGACACAATTTTGTACAAAACCGATCTTGAAACTTGTGGAAATTCCAAAGAAAGAGTGGGAATTGTGAATCTTCTGTCCTCACGAATCTTTGTTTCGACTGCAGCCACCAAATGATCAGTGATCACAGAGGGCCGGCTTGAGCGTTCTTCGTCATGGACTTTTGATGGCCATTTTTAACTCTCTAACCTATTGACGCACTTTACCTTCACTCATTGCATAAACTTCTGTTAACTGACGATGAATTTCTGCAGCTGATAGGCTTCTCGCGGTCAAAAAACGTATCACTGACTGTATCTCACACGCGGCGGGCGATTCAATAATCGTAAACATTATAAAGTAGAACAGCGATGCGTACACGTCAGCTACAGAGCTGCAACTTGCCATCAGTGTGAACGGGAAGTATGCCGGCAAGTGGCGCGGTGGCTTGTTGCGGCGTCCGCGCGAACAACGGGACTATACGCGCGAACGGGCCCTTACTTAAAAACCAACCCTCGTATCTTTGACAAAGATATGGGACAAAGATATTTGACAAAGAAATTTGTTAGTGCAATACCGGCAATACTGGCCTTACATTTAAACTTATCGTTGGAATGGAATGTCCTTTTGGTCAACTAGACTAGCACGTCATTTCTGTTCTCGCTGCGATTTATCGATAGATCGCGCACCCTGGTGACGTCGATTCATTGCTCGTAATTGTTGAAAATAGAGTAGATATATCTTTTCGTCGGAAGGTTTCCGTAGTTCACTAGTTTGTTCGTGAAGTTCTTTGTAGGAAAATGTTCCTGAGTAGAGTTGTGAGATATAGTGGTGTGTATGAGTCACTTCAGCTTTGTAAAAGAGGTGTATCTTTACAGGTAATTGACAGATGTCGTGTTTTTGTTAGTGAACGTGTTTCTAACCATAAGTAAGTTAAACGTTGCAGTGAGGATCGTCGCCAATGTCAAAGAAGTGCATAGTGTTTGGATGAGGCCGAGTACTAGATTCTATATCTCCCGTGAAACAAAATGGATCTTTTTCACAGTTCTCCAGCGTTTGTTACTTCTTGACGAATTCCTGTTGTGTGACAGAGGTGTTTCAAAGAGCTACGTTTTTTTATCCATTCGAGGTGTAGTGTTGGAACAACGCGGCGGTATTCTTAGCTAAGCTGCCAAATCTGAGCTTGGCTCGGCCTCGAATATTCACGCCGTCGATGGGATACTAAACATAAGCTTCCTTTCTTTATTATTTGGAATTGTGAGTTAGTGACAAGATGATATTTGCCTGATTCTTGGCAAGAACAACTTAGGCCAGTTTCGTACTTATGTTTACATCAGCAACACGTTCTGAATTTAATGAATTGTCGACTTCGCACCATGATGTACTTAATGATGTGCTATATTACCTCATACATCTATAAACGTTAGGAGTACGTAACGCTGATAATGTATTTTGTGTTTGTTTTTTTGTTTGGAATGAAGGATGTAATGACACTGATATGTAGTGTGGTCCAAGGTATAGGTTAGGTTGAAAGGTGACAGTTTGATTCAGAGTTGGCAAAGTCGACAAATTTGAAATGTGAGCTTAGTGAAGTAGAGTAGCTTGATACCCTATTTAGATTGAAATGTGACGGTTTGATATTTTGTTGAAGTGGTAGCCTATAGAAGGCTTCAGTTATTCATTTTGCTCGAGTTAAATTTTCAGCCAGAAACGTTCTTTTGCTACAGTGTGATTGGCAAGGGAAACAGTTGGAATTTCAATAGTGTTCATCTCTCCATGCATACCAGACAGATTAACATTTTTTTTTTTTTTAATTTTGAGAATGGTGAGTTCCTCCAACTTTGTTGGGAATTAGAGAATTGATAGATGGCGTTTTGGCTCCAACACTGAGAGAACAATTAAAATGTTTCTGTAATTCTTGACCCACTCAGTGAACTTGAGATGTGTAAGTGGATCATTAGGACAGTTTTTGAAAATAGGGTTGATAGATTTGGTTTATGAATGATTGCAGAACATGTGATCCAGGGAATTGCATATAATTAAAACATGGTATTCTAGTGACCTAGTTAAGGACGAGCTGAGCTCCATCAAGTTCTAGGTGCACAATCTCACCTTCTCTTTGTGGAAGAGGAAGGCTAACACTTTGTTTCTGTATTACATGCTTGTGATATGTATGGAAACATGACACACAGAACTTCAACCAAGGAAAGAGCATTAATGAAGAAAGACATCCCCAGCCAAACTGCATAGGTTAGTCTGCTGTTGTCTGTCAAAGGGTACTCAGAGAATCATAAAGTTGTAACTTTGGTGATTTCTACAGTTTAGCTGTTTAATTACGTATCCGTCAATCTGAATTCAAAAAGTATTACTGTTCTGGAAGCATCTGTGTGCAGTTGTAATCGCTTTGCAAGCCTTTAAAGATATATTTGCAGATACAACTTCTCTAAATACTCATGTGAATGGTAAACTTACAAAGTTTTTATGGTCACACTGCCTTGTTTAACTCGCTGCCACTGAGGAAAAGTTATGAAGTGCTACAGACATTCTTTCAGTGTTACAAATTGAGCAATAATAACAATTTGCCTATTTTTGTGTGTGTGGTATGAGTTGCAGTTTGCATTCATTGAAGGAAGCTTACTAAGATTGCGATGCCACCCATTGCCTTTGACCCATGATGTCATCGAGAAGGCAGACATACCTTTTTCAAGCTTACACAGTAGCAACCATGCCATCACACATTACACACATGAACACACGGTAATACAAAAAGTGTCTAATTGCAGAAGTAACATGAAATTAACAGAACAGTCTTTTGGAATAGGGGGTTTTGGGCAGGGGCAAACTAAATATACAATGCTCCTAATAATGAAGACATAACCATCATCATTGGGATTTCCTTCCAACGAGCCGGCTAGGAACTAGGTGAACAAGATGCCTCCATTGGTTTCTGTCCTGGTATAGCTTTTCCCTCTCCACTACATCCCATGTTACTCCTCTCTTCAGATCTTCCTTAACTTGGTCTGTCCATATCTTTCTAGGCCATCAAACTAGGCTTCTTCCTGGTACCTCCATCTCCAAACACTGACGTCGAGTTAGTCAGGTGCATTCACTTCACATGACCAAACCACTTCAATCACAAAGCACCCACCCTCTCCTCTGTAGTCAATGTCACATGCAGGTTTCTCCTTACCTCCCTAGTTTTTTGTAGAGCTGACCTAAGGAACTTCATTTCACGTGCTTGTATTTGACTCTCTTATTGATGACACGGCCTCTAGACTGTACATCATGATTGGCAGGAGATAAGTTTTATACATGGTCTGTTTGGCTCTCTGAGGGACTTCCTTGTACCAGATTAGATTTCATACTTGGAGGAAGAAGCTAGATCCTTTTGTTATTCTGTTTAAGACTTCTAGTTTGGAACTCCCATCGCGTGATATGATGCTACCCAGATAATTGAAGCTTTTCACACATTCAACCTTCTCCCCCTCCAGTATGATGTTACAAGGTGTGGGTGCCGTGCTCATTTTCATTGCCGCTGTCATATTTGTACTCACAGTTAACCTGAATTTTTTAAATTTTGTGTTTCAGTAATCTAGTCTCCTCTGAACCTCCATTTCCGTATCTCCCCAAATGGCGATGTCATCAGCAAAAACAAAATCATTGATTTCTTTCACGATTCTGACCACAAGTGTAATGAAGAGTAAAGGGGAGAGTGAACTGCCTTGTTGAACACCACTTTTTGTATTAAACCATTTTGATCTTCCACCTCCTACTTGTACACTGCTCTCGCAACCATCATACAGCATCTGGATTTTTTTAATTAATGAATCAGGAATATTATGTTTTCTCAAGCTTTTCCGTATTTTATCCCATGATACACTGTTGTATGCTTTTTCCAAGTCCACAAATACTACTATCAAGTCCTTTCCTTTTTCCCAGTACTATTCCATTAACTGACGGATGGAGAAAATGAAATCTGTTGTTCCCCTATTACTTATGAACCCATGCTGTTGTTCCTCTAATTGGTGGTTTAGAATTTTCTCAATCTTTTTTCTATAACATTTTCCATTATCTTTAGGCAGTGTGATTCCTCGGTAGTTGATGCATTTTTCTTCTGCTTTTCTTGAACAATGGTTTTATAATACCTTTTTTCCATTCATCCAGCACTTTTTCCAAATCACTCCCAGCCCCCCGTGTAACCATTGTATTCCATGGATTCCTATGGCTTTTATCATAACTGCTATCAGCTCATCTACTCCAGCCGCCTTCCCACTTTTCAACTGTTTCAGAGAATTCTTAGTTTCTAACCATGAAACTGGATTCTGCTCCTCTGATTCTCAATGACTTCGGTGTCACTTTCTTGTGCACCTCCCCCATTCAGTAAGATTTCAAAATAGTTCTTCATCTCTTCTCTGACACCTTCCGCGTCCCTGATAATATCCCCATCCTCTGTTTCAATCGCTTTTATGTCTTCTCTATCATATCTTTTACTTTTCAATAACCCATATAGCCTTTTTGATTCCCTTTGCTATCCTGCTCTAGTTTCTGAGTGAATATTTCCCAACTCTTCTCCTTTCCTTCTTCCACAATCCTCTTTGCTTAGAGTTTCTTTTGCCAGTATTCCGTCTCCAGAGTAGTCACCTTGTGTTCACCTTTTGGCACCAGCTCCTGCTTCTGATTTCTTTTTTCAAACTCCATGTTTTTCTTTGCCATATTACATTTTTTAAACTGTGTCTTTCACTCTATCATTGCACCAAATGGTTTCTTTGTCTTTCAATTTACCCTTTGGTTTGCCACATGTCTGTGCAGCACTGTTTACTTTCGATGTTTTAAATAAATATAAACGAAGACATAACTTAAGCAAAAATCAAGGGGGAAAAACTGGTATTAGAAATTTCACTTGACCTACATGACTCATAAAGTAAGTTCATGATACCATGAACCCATATATATATATCTTCAAAAACTGGTACTGGAAAGCCTCACGACTGCAAAACCACACACAGCTTGACAAATCTGGTGTTGAAATCATTTCACTTGACCTTTAGAGCTAAAACGAGGTCCACAGTATGACGACACTAAAACTCGCTTGTGTGGGCCTACATAATATTGAAAACCTAACCTTATCAGTATTAGTAAAACAAATTCTGACATACCTACCAATCACAATCCAACATACTGACCTATTGACAAGCGATAGCAAATATAATGTAGTCAGAACAGTCTGTCGAACGGCCAACATAAAATTCTCAAACCAGAAATTCCTCCGGATAGAATGACAGAACAGCTGTAAGAATTAAGTTCAACGCATCATCTCTTATTGTGGCTTGTTGCGACCTATTCATGAACCTTGTTGCCATATCCATAACTACCAAAAAAGAAATGTAAAATATAAATATTCAATGGTAAACAACACACTGCACTAATAGTTTGAAACCCAAAACTGCCTCATCTAAATAATTCACAAATTTCCAGAGCGCTTCCATTATTCTTACAAAGAGTATTGATGCAGCCCAGTGAATCGCTCAAATAATTTAGAAACGTAAACATCCCACACTTAGAGTGACACTGCATCCTGTACAAACTTGGAACCACTTCGAATACACCATATCACATAAAACAATTACGTCACAGGTCAAAGATGGTTGGTGCCGTGAGCTTCACTTGACCTATTGAAAGTTTTAAGACAATATGCTGTTAAATTTGTAAAACACCTCTGTAATGTCATTCTTGTGTTCTAGGGAGCCTTTAGGCAGAAACTTTCTTCTGGAGAAAGTGCTGAAGAAATAACAAACGACGTAGTTACAGAACAGAAGCATGCTTCAAAAGACAGGACGAGAGAAATTCCTGTTGAAACAAGCATAAAGTACATAGAAAGCAAAGGTAAATAATAATGTAGACTACTGTTTCTTACCACTGGAACTCTTTATCAATAATTCTTAGATTGTAAAGACCTGCCCATTTATTGCATGGCGCTCTGTACAGAAACTTAAGTTTCTTTTCTTTTCTCTCTGAGTGAATCTGTTCTGTTGGAAACTCATAGTGTGAGCTATCAGGATTGCTCGCTATAACATAATGTAACCTCCTACCACCACCACTGTCTAGTCATATATTACTTATGCTCAAGATGTAATTCAGGGGCTTAATTAATAACATGCACTTCCTCCTCAGGTGTTATATTGTTCAAAATACATGCATGCTCTTTGTTTTTATTTTGCTGTAAAACTGACAGTTTTCTGCAGCACTATTATAATATTTACAAAATATGATGGTATCCCTCTTCAGTGAATATCAAATTCAAACAAATCCGGCGTACGGCTATGGGCACCTGCTTGGCACCATCCTGTGCTAACCTATTCATGGGCCATCTAGAGGAATCCTTACTAAACACTCGTAATCCTAAACCCCTCATCTGGTTAAGATTCATTGATGACATCTTTGCTATCTGGATTGAAGGTGAGGGCACCTTATTCACATTCCTCCAGAACCTCAACAACTTCTCCCCCATTTGCTTCACCTGGTCCTACTCAACCCAACAAGTCACCTTCATAGATGTTGACCTTCACCTCGGAGATGGCTATATCAGTACCTCCATCCATATCAAACCTACTAACCACCAGCAATACCTCCACTTAGACAGCTGCCACCCATTCCATACCAAGAAGTCCCTTCCGTACAGCCTACCCACCTGTGGTCGTTGCATCTGCAGTGACCCTCTCAAGATATACCGAGGGTCTCACTGAAGCCTTCACTGACCTTAATTATCTTCCCATCTTGTACTAAAACAAATCTCCCGTGCCTTATCTTTCCAGTTTCCCAACGCCTCACAGTCCGGCCACAGAGGAGCATTCCCCTCGTAACTCAGTACCATCCGGGACTGGAGAAACTGAATTACATTCTCCGCCAGGATTTCGATTACCTCTCGTCGTGTCCTGAAATGAGAAATGTCCCGCCCACTATCCTTCCCACCCCTCCTACCATGGTTTTCCAGCGTCCACCGAACCTACACAATATACTTGTCCATCCTTACACAGTCCCAGCTCCCGACCACTTGCCTCATGGCTCATTCCCCCATAATAGACCTAGATGCAAGACCCATACCATACATCCTCCCACCACCACTACCTACTCCAGTCCAGTCACAAACATCCCCTATCTCATCAAAGGGAGGGCTACCTGTTAAACCAGTCATGTGATCTACAAGCTAAGCTGCAACCTCTGTGCTGCATTCTATGTAGGCATGACAACCAATAAGCTGTTTCTCTGCATGAACAGCCACTGCCAAACTGTGGTCAAGAAACAAGTGGACCACCCTGTTGCTGAAAACGCTGCCAAACATGATATCCCTCATCTCAATGACTGCTTCACAGCCTGTGCCATATGGATCCGTCCCACCAACACAAACTTTTCTGAATTGTGCAGGTGAGAAATTTCCCTGCAATACATCCTACATTCCCGTAACCCTCCTGGCCTCAACCTTCGTTAGTCACTGTCTTCACCCACCCAGCCATCTCCCTGTTCCCAGTCCAGCACTACCCAGCCGTCATTTCACCGCCACACCCAGTCATTTAATTAATAATGAATAAAAAAAAAATGGGAGTACGGGTAAGCTACTACAAACAGCATAGTGAACGCATTATTGTGGCCAAGATAGACACGAAGCCCAGGCCTACTACAGTAGTACAAGTTTATATGCCAACTAGCTCTGCAGATGATGAAGAAATTGATGAAATATATGATGAGATAAAAGAAATTATTCAGGTAGTGAAGGGAGACGAAAATTTAATAGTCATGGGTGACTGGAATTCGGTAGTAGGAAAAGGGAGAGAAGGAAATGTAGTAGGTGAATATGGATTGGGGGGAGGGGAGAAATGAAAGAGGAAGCCGCCTGGTAGAATTTTGCATAGAGCACAACTTAATCATAGCTAACACGTGGTTCAAGAATCATAAAAGAAGGTTGTATACATGGAAGAATCTGGGAGATACTAGAAGGTATCAGATAGATTATATAATGGTAAGATAGAGATTTAAGAACCAGGATTTAAATAGTAAGACATTTCCAGGGGCAGATGTGGACTCTGACCACAATCTATTGGTTATGAAGTGTAGATTAAAACTGAAGAAACTGCAAAAAGGTGCTAATTTAAGGAGATGGGACCTGGATAAACTGACTAAACCAGAGGTTGTAGATAGTTTCAGGGAGAGCATAAGGGAACAATTGACAGGAATGGGGAAAAGAAATACAGTAGAAGAAGAATGGGTAGCTCTGAGGGATGAAGTAGTGAAGGCAGCAGAGGATCAAGTAGGTAAAAAGACGAGGGCTAATAGAAATCCTTGGGTAACAGAAGAAATATTGAATTTGATTGATGAAAGGAGAAAATATAAACATGCAGTAAATGAAACAGGCAAAAAGGAATACAAACGTCTCAAAAATGAGATTGACAGGAAGTGCAAAATGGCTAAGCAGGGATGGCTAGAGGACAAATGTAAGGATGTAGAGGCTTATCTCACTAGGGGTAAGATAGACACTGCCTACAAGAAAATTGAAGATACCTTAGGAGAGAAGAAAACCACTTGTATGAATATCAAGAGCTCAGATGGAAACCCAGTTCTAAACAAAGAAGGGAAAGCAGAAAGGTGGAAGGTGTATATAGAGGGTCTATACAAGGGTGATGTACTTGAGGACAATATTATGGAAATGAAAGAGGATGTAGGTGATGATGAAATGGGAAATACGATACTGCGTGAAGAGTTTGACAGAGCACTGAAAGACCTGAGTCGAAACAAGGCCCCGGAAGTACCGTAGACAACATTCCAGTAGAACTACTGATAGCCTTGGGAGAGGTGCCCTGACAAAACCCTACCATCTGGTGAGCAAGTTGTATGAGCCAGGTGAAATACCCCCAGACTTCAAGAAGAATATAATAATTCCAATCCCAAAGAAAGCAGGTGTTGGTAGATGTGAAAATTACCGACCTATCAGTTTAATAAGCAACTGCTGCAAAATACTAACACAGATTCTTTACAGATGAATGGAAAAACTGGTAGAAGCCGACCTCAGGGGAAGATCAGTTTGGATTCCATAAAAATGTTGGAACACATGAGGCAATACTGACCCTACGACTTATCTTAGAAAACAGATTAACTAAAGGCAAACCTACGTTTCTAGCATTTGTAGACTTAGAGAAAGCTTTTGACAATGTTGACTGGAATACTCTCTCTCAAATTCTGAAGGTGGCTGGGGTAAAATACAGGGAGTGAAAGGCTGTTTACGATTTGTACAGAAACCAGATGGCAGTTATAAGAATTGAGGGACATGAATGGAAAGCTGTGGTTGGGAAAGGAGTGAGACAGGGTTGTAGCATCTCCCCGATGTTATTCAATCTGTATATTGAGCAAGCAGTAAAGGAAACAAAAGAACAATTTGGAGTAGGTATTAAAATCCATGGAGAAGAAATAAAAACTTTGAGGTTCACTGATGACATTGTAATTCTGTCAGAGACAGCAAAGGACTTGGAAGAGCAGTTGAACGGAATGTACAGTGTCTTGAAAGGAGGATATAAGATGAACATCAACAAAAGCAAAATGAGGATAATGGAATGTTGTTGTTGTTCTTGTTGTTGTTGTTGTTGTGGTCTTCAGTCCTGAGACTGGTTTGATGCAGCTCTCCATGCTACTCTATCCTGTGCAAGCTTCTTCATCTCCCAGTACTTACTGCAACCTACATACTTCTGAATCTGCTTAGTGTATTCGTCTCTTGGTCTCCCTCTATGATTTTTACCCTCCACACTGCCCTCCAATGCTAAATTTGTGATCCCTTGGTGCCGCAGAATCCCTTGATGCCACAGAACATGTCCTACCAACCGGTCCCTTCTTCTTGTCAAGTTGTGCCACAAACTCCTCTTCTCTCCAATTCTATTCAATACCTCCTCATTAGTTATGTGATCTACCCATCTAATCTTCAGCATTCTTACGTAGTACCACATTTCGAAAGCTTCTTTTTTCTTCTTGTCCAAACTATTTATCATCCATGTATCACTTCTATACATGGCTACACTCCATACAAATACTTTCAGAAACTACTTCCTGGCACTTAAATCTATACTCGATGTTAACAAATTTCTCTTCTTCAGAAATGCTTTCCTTGCCATTGCCAGTCTACATTTTATATCCTCTCTACTTCGACCATCGTTAGGTATTTTGCTCCCCAAATAGCAAAACTCCTTTACTACTTTTAAGTGTCTCATTTCCTAATTTAATTCCCTCAGCATCACCGACTTAATTCGACTACATTCCATTATCCTCGTTTTGCTTTTGTTGATGTTCATCTTATACACTCATTTCAAGACACTGTCCATTCCATTCAACTGCTCTTCCAAGTCCTTTGCTGTCTCTGACAGTATTACAATGTCATTGGCTAACCTTAAAGTTTTTATTTCTTCTCCATGGATTTTAATACCTACTCCGAATTTTTCTTTTGTTTCCTTTACTGCTTGCTCAATATACAGACCGAGTAACATCGGGGACAGGCTACGACCCTGTCTCACTCCCTTCCCAACCACTGCTTCCCTTTCATGCCCCTGGACTCTTATAACTGCCATCTGGTTTCTGTACAAATTGTAAATAGCCTTTCACTCCCCGTATTTTACCCCTGCCACCTTCAGAATTTGAAAGAGAGTATTCCAGTTAGCATTGTCAAAAGCTTTCTTTAAGTCTACAAATGCTAGAAACGTAGGTTTGCCTTTTCTTAATCTTTCTTCTAAGATAAGTCTTAAGGTTAGTATTGCCTCATGTGTTCCAACATTTCTGCGGAATGCAAACTGATCTTCGCCGAGGTTGGCTTCTACCAGTTTTTCCATTTGTCTGTAAAGAATTTGCGTTAGCATTTTTGCAGCTGTGACTTATTAAACTGATAGTTCAGTAATTTTCACATCTATCAACACCTGCTTTCTTTGGGATTGGAATTATTATATTCTTCTTGAAGTCTGAGGGTATTTCGCCTGTCTCATGCATCTTGCTCACCAGTTGGTAGAGTTTTGTCATGACTGGCTCTCCCGAGGCGATCAGTAGCTCTAATGGAATGTTGTCTACTCCCGGGGCCTTGTTTCGACTCAGGTCTTTCAGTGCTCTCTCAAACTCTTCACACAGTATCATATCTCCCATTTCATCTTCATCTACCTCCTCTTCCATTTCCATAATATTGTACTCTAGAACATTGCCCCTGTATAGACCCTCTATATACTCCTTCCACCTTTCTGCTTTCCCTTCTTTGCTTAGAACTGGGTTTCCATCTGAGCTCTTGATAGTCATACAAGTGGTTCTCTTCTCTCCAACGGTCTCTTTAAATTTCCTGTAGGCAGTATCTCTTACCCCTAGTGAGATAAGCCTCTACATCCTTACATTTGTCCTCTAGCCATCCCTGCTTAGCCATTTTGCACTTCCAGTCGATCTCATTTTTGAGACGTTTGTATTCCTTTTTGCCTGCTTCATTTACTGCATTTTTATATTTTCTCCTTTCATCAATC